>NC_136590.1:22527622-22565122 GCF_910589615.1 Taurulus bubalis | reverse complement strand
GTAAAGTCCTACAGCTTAAAATAACTAAGTAACTGAAGTACAGGAAGTTACGTGATAATCAAATAACCCACTAAGTATTGTTCCAAAAACAATAATTAAATCATTGCAAACAATCACGAGTCGATGGTTCTAATGGTTATTGTTTCAATGATGGGTCGAGTGGATTGACATGTGACTGGTGGCAAATAATCAGATCTTTCTCTCACGCTTGCCTTCTCATGCTGAGACTTACTCTTATCTCCCTCTCTCTACTTCTGGCTCCACCACTTTCATCGTTATCATTATTGGTGTCAACGTCCCTCACTCATTCACTGCCTCTTGTCCTCCCTCCCCTCCTGTTCTCTCCCCCCCTGCCTGGACTTGCTGGTCTGCAGTGTCTATTTCAGTCTTTCCGTTGGGGTCAGATTCGGCACATCCGGTTTCTCATCCAGTTTATTGTCATTCAATCCTGCTGTGCTCCCGGAGGGCACCAGGGGGAAGGCCCCTGGGTCCTAGTGCCGGACGGCGCCTCAGTAATACGTACCCAGAACTACAAAGACCTTTGATTCTGCTGGTTTAAATGTTTTTTCTTTGATTTTATTACACATGTTAGTTACCATACTTACTCTGCTACATGATCTTTAAAGCATTGTGTGATGACTTTGCACAATAGCACCTTTAGTTAGAGCTTGCACCCACAATCTTTCACTTCTGTCACACTGTTGATGGCATTAACCCTCTGGGATCGGGGGTCATTTTCTTGATTTTACATAATTTCTTAAATTCACATTTTAAAGTCACTTGCATATGATAAATACCCATGTGTTTTACATCTACAATTGCAGAACAATCTCAGCTCTCTATATAATGAGGCACCATTGTCATAAGGAAAAAGTGTAAAGATAAATATTACTCTAAAGCTCAAAAATGTAATCTAGATTTTGGAAATGTTTCATATATCTTGTGAAAACATAGCTTTACTCAGGAGGTCGAACTGTTTTGGTGCTTGAAATTAGTTTACCAAAGGTCTTAGGTACACAAAATCAGTGAATTATATGAATACAAAAAAATGGTAGAAACATGTAAATAAATGTCTAAAACCAAATTTATTATTATATGGTGAGGTGATGAGCTGTGGCTGGCGTTGTGGCCTGCAATGATGATCTGGCAGAGACGGACTGGAGGCTGCTAAAGCGATGCTGCATGTTGTCCTCTGGACCCTGGCAGCTGCAAATCCTCTGTAAAATACATTACTAATAGTTAGTATAAGTTCACTGAAAGATGGTGACAATCTTTGATTACACCCCGTTCAGTCTCATAACCACCCTGTACCCATTTAGCTACTGCACCGCTACTTCCGGTTAGCACGCAGCTAACCTAACAACACGGTGACAATATCGTGACAATATTTGAACACCCACCGTTCAGTCTTATAGTCAGCCTGTAGACATATATAACCCCTTTAGCGATCGTTAGCTCGCTACCCGCTAGCTTCGTGTTAGCAGCGGCTCTATCTGGCTACAGGTCCCGTTACTAATGTAAATATGCTATTGCAAAGTTCAGTAAATACACTTACCCGTCTTCAAATGGATTCCTTTGCTTGGCGTTGTCCTGTACATCTCAGGGATCGACTCCTTCAGGATCTATTTATGGTTGAAGCTGCGCCGTTCTCCAGTATAGCTTCGCTCAGCCTGCCTGCTCTCTTTTTCTCTCTCTTCCAGTGAAGCTGTGTACACATCATATGACACGTCTGGGTGTGTAGAATGATCTATCTTGCTGTGTGAATCTCATATGATCTCGCGGAAACAAGGCAGAGGAAGCGGAAGTTTTACTGAATCTTGGAGACGTTGAACCATATTTCTGTGCAGAATTATCATGATGGAGTGAATATTTTCAAAACGTCAGTATCGTATAGCGAGTCGCCGCGCTCGAAAATCTCGAAGGGTTAAACAGTTATCTGTTAACCTTGTTATCTATAGTGCCTATTTTCTGACAAAAACACACAATACAAATGGTTGGAAAATAAATAATTGGATTTTTGTTAAAATATTTGCTTTGATAAAAAAAAGAAAGTCTGTATTAGTTTTAATAATTTATTTTAAGCTGCTAGTGTTAAAAAGTTAAACAGGTCATAATTCACCTCGATTATCGATTTATATTGCTTTGAAAACATCTTTAAGTAACTGGATTTATGTTATATAAGATTGTAGACGTCATGATAAAATTATAATTTACCTTATGCCCAAAAGTAATTTTAACTGAAAGTAGCTTGAACGTTAGCGTTAGCTCCGTTATTTAGCCAAGTTGAACTGTGCTGCCCACCGGCTGCTAACAGCTAACATTTAACACTAACTAGATGAGCTGATAACAATGTATGATAACGAGACATCTAATTTGTGCATAGACTCGATTACTAGCCAATATCCGATCCAGCAGGGTTAGGCTGCATTGGAGACATTTCTGGTACTAGTAGGGGTATATTCAAATATTTTTGTATCTTTTAAAAATGTTTACATAGCAATGTTAAGATTAAGGAAATATGGTGGACATGGAAAATAAGCATTGGAAATAAAAACACTTCATAAAAAGCCAGTTTGAAACACCCTTGACCTCCATCCACACCTTCACTTGCTGCTGTGCTGCACACGTGACACACTATACAGGTTTTATTTAATAACGGCTGCAGACTCTGTTTTACTGTTGCAAGCGAAACACAATCTACAAAGTACTGGATGCATTACTAAATATAAAACTACCACTAAACAAAACATGTATACAGTCAATAATAGTGAGAATGTAGACTGAAGTTCACATAAAAGCTGTTATTGTTAATTAACAGGGTTTATTTTATGTGCTGGGACCCCTCCTCTTCACCATCTACATGCTTCCCCTTGGTCAGATCATCCGCCACCATGGTCTCAGCTTTCATTCTTATGCTGACGATACACAACTATATCTCAGCACCAAACCATCCACCCAGCTACCCCCACAGTCACTTGTAAACTGCCTACATGCAATAAAAATCTGGATGTCATCAAACTTCCTAAAACTCAACAGCAACAAAACTGAGCTCATGGTTGTGGCTCCCAAGGCCCTGCTCCAGAAGGTTGGAGATCTCCACCTGGAAGTTGACGGCTGTTCCTTCTCCCCATCCTTGGAAGTCCGCAACCTGGGTGTCATCCTGGACCCAACACTATCATTCCAATCTCATATCAGGTCCATTACCAAATCCACCTTCTTCCACCTCAAAAACATCTCACGTCTCCGGCAATCACTCTCTGACTCTGTGGCAGAAACCCTTATCCACGCTTTCGTCACCTCCCGTTTGGACTACTGCAATGGAGTTCTGTCCGGGGTTCCCAGCAAAGCCCTGGACAGGCTCCAGTATGTGCAAAACTCGGCTGCCAGGGTTCTCACCCGCACCAAGCCCTGGCAGCACATCACCCCCACCCTCATCCACCTCCACTGGTTTCCGGTCAAGTCCCGGTCACCTACAAGATCCTCCTCCTCACCTACAAATCCCTCAATGCCCTGGCTCCTCAGTATCTATCTAACCTCCTCCACCCTTACACACAGTCCCGGAACCTTCGATCCTCAGGCACGGGTCAGCTCTCCATCCCTCACACAAAAATGCAAACTTTTGGAGACAGAGCCTTCAGTGTGACAGCCCCCACACTTTGGAACTCTCTCCCCATAGAGCTCCGCAACACACCATCTCTGGACACCTTCAAAAAACTCCTCAAAACTCACCTCTTCACCAAAGCCTATGTCCTCTAGCTACTGTTGCATTTGTTATGTTTATTTATGTCTTTGTTAAGTGTCCTTGGGTTTCATGAAAGGCGCTATATAAATCCTAGCTATTATTATTATTATTATTATTATATATAATCTATATGATTATATATGAAGCCCTCAGATACCATTATGTTCAAAACCCAGCAATTACAATAGTTATTGCTACACTATCGATTCAGATATTCTTTTGATCAGTCAACTTCTTGATTTGCCTGTTTTAGGCAAAACAAAATGTTTATTTGGGACAGAAAAAAACCCTGGCATTGTGTGGAAACTGGATTTAGACCATCATGTATGGATATACAACTTACAGAATAACAAAAGAGTTAAATAAATATACTTTGAAAACATACAGAGCTTTTGGTGTCTCATATTTTGTAGTGGGGTTACTACTGACCTCAATATTTCTATCTAAAAACGGTCTTTTCTTACTTCTCTGAACGCACAGAGATTACATTCATATTCATATTCTCTGTTGTTTTTAATTCGTTGTTGGGCAGGCTAATCTCATAAAGAGTTGGTAGCTATAACTAGAAAGTGAATGTGTAATTTGTTATCCACATAACCCTGAACAAGGAAGTATGAAGATCGCAAAAACCCAGGGCAGTTTGTCGTTTGATCGGTCAAACACCCAGGAGCTCGCTGTTCAAGTGAAATTAGACGTCATTTTTTATTTAAAATTAACATTACTTCCATACTTCAGTAACGGCGCTTCCATAATTGTTCGAACCCAAACCACAATCTTCTTCTCAACCTAATTAAGCTTTTTTTTTCTTCCCCAAACCTAACTGATTGATTTCTTTTCAGGACAGAAGTTTATTTTAAAAAGTAACAAGCTGAAATTGACACATGTCGCTGAACCTTTGTAGGAAAACGCAGGAAAAAAGAAAAGAAACTGTTGCGTAATAATTCATACATCGTTTTCTGAGGATACGTTGCATTTTTTGGGTTATTCATTTATTTTGAGGGTCACTGCTGAGCTGCAGTTGTCAAGTGTTATTAATGTAACAAATGCATAAGGCTCTAATCTCCCAGATCTCCTCAAAGAATATGTTTAATACTTTGGACACAAAGAGGGACACGGAAAGCAGAGAAGAAAAGAAAAGGGAGTAAAGGGCAGGATGGAAGAGGAGAGTGAAGGGAGGAGGTGATGTGAGAGGCTGAGAGGAAGGGAGGAGAGGAGACGACGACAGGAAAAGAGAGGAGAGGGCAACCCCTCCTCATTCCACGGCTTAGGGTCACTGCACTTTTAAAATAGCCTGAAACCATGATGTCACCGCTGAGAGATGCAGCGATGCTCCGTCCGTTAAAGTCAATCGACCGGAGGCAGGTCGAGTCCAAACTCAGCGGAAGTCGAGGACTCGGTGGACAGACGAGGAATCAGTTCAGTTCAGTGGCTTCTTTTCACCGCTCACATTTCAATCAGTGAGTTTTACACCCAAAACACTTAAAAAGTGAGTTATCTGTCAATCTACCGAACACCATCGTCACAAGGACAACAATAAGCCAAACCCAAGAGATGTTTGAGTTTCATTAGCACTGGTTCAATGAAAAATGTAATAATCCTTTTTTTTATAAACATATAAACATTTTTATGAAGATAATCTTCGGTTTTCAACTGCTGACGCTTTGGAAGGGCCAAAAGTTTTTGATTGTGGGCCATACAAATATAAGCAGTGTTTCTACACCAGAAAAATAACATGTACCAAAGAAAATTAATTTGATTTAAAAATAATTAAGCAACTAAACGGTTTAAACTTTGACTTTAGTATTTCTGTATCTTCTGCTGCTACATTTGCGCCCACTAAAAAATATTACGATGTTATGTGAAAGCAAATAAAGCTAAAACAGGCAGAAAAGGCCAAATATTGGTTCCTGTTGATGGCCAATAAGCAGTTTTGAAAGATTCTGATGCAAATATAAGATGCAAGGTGTAAGTCTGATATTAAGATGCAACAAACAGAACGGGCAGACATTTTGAAATGTTGGTTTATGTGCCAAGAACTTAAGAGAAAGATAATTTCACTGAGTATATTTTAAATCTTACCGGGATTTGAAATGTGCATTAATTCATTCGAAATGTGATCAAACCATATTCTAGTTCATATAAAAATGGGCAGTGGACCGTTTTTGCTTTCTTTGACACATGTGCATGTGGAAGAGCAATTGGGTATAGTTGCATGAGCAATGCTAGCTGAAGAAGTGTTCTACATGTCTGATGGTGCTGCTGACTGAAACAGCCTCCTGCAACACAATCCACCGGCACAACAATCACACGTTAACATTTCAGGTGTGTAACGTCTCCTGACGGCCAGAAAACTGACCCATGTGCCTTTCTATTACCTAGAAACTGAATTCAGGGATTTTTAAGGCAATTCCAAACGTGCTATGGGATGTTTTTCTGTGAAAAACAGATACACTGCAGACAGTTCAACCCCGGCTGTGCAAAGGTTGATTGGGCAGCAGCGTGTGTGTGTGTGTGTGTGTGTGTGTGTGTGTGTGTGTGTGTGTGTGTGTGTGTGTATGTGTGTGTGTGTGTGTGTGTGTGTACCATGGCAGAAGCTCAGTCATTACTGATACTCCCCCAGCACAAAGGTCCAGCCTCAGGTTTCCACCGTCGGCCTCTTGAAACACCAGCTCTCTCTCTGTGAATTTCTGACTTTGATTTGCTTGACCAATGTTTCTTTTCACATTTCACACAATGCAATGTTTGGAAAATTCAAACAAGTGAAGTAAAATGTTGCGATGCTGTTGACAAAGAGAGGATTGGTGCTTCTCCCATCTTCTTCCAGCTCTCCTCTGAGCCAGATGGACAAGTCACCCTGAACTATGGACTGTGGAGGAGATGGGAGTCATATGCATTAGAGCTGTATTATTATTGAAGAGTTGAAGAAAACAGTAGAAAACAGTTTTAGTTCAACACCCGAGCCAGAATGAAATTGACTGAGGGGGCTGTTTAAATTGAGAGGTGGGCTATAACAGCTGTATGCAGTGCTAGAAACAGCTGTTTAAAGGTCTACAAACAGCTGGTTCTGGGCGAGAACCAATTTTTGCTGGGCTAAAACCGCTTTTTTACTTTACAAGAACAGCTGTTTGCATTACTAGAAAAAGAATTGCGGGACTAGAAACATCTGTGTATTAAACTAGAAACAGCTGTTTGTGGGTCTATAAAACAGCTTTTTGCACAACTAGAAACACGTTTGCGGGACTAGAAACATCTGTGTATTATACGAGAAACAGCTGTTTGCAGGACTATAAACAACTGGTTTTGTGGCTATAAAAGAGCTGTTTAAGAGACGAGAAAAATGCTGGTTGTGGGGCTGGAAATAGCTGTTTCTGGGCTAGATACATATGTTTATGGGACTAGAACCAGCTGTGTGTGGGGCTAGAACCAGCTGTAAGGAAGCAGCTGTTTCTGGGGCTAGACACAGCTGGTTATGGGACTGAATAACTAAATAAGTAAAGGGGCGTGTCCACCAGTGTTTTTTTTGTTGCTATTTGTAGTGTCCCTAAAAAAATGCTGCACCTCTCAAATAATTCCCAGTTAAGCATTTACAGAAGAGAGCCTACCATTCTCAGCTGGAGAAAAAAGGTTTGGCGGACATGGCCCCCTACTGCTGTGGTTTGCACCCGTTCACTCCTCTACTGGAAGATGATCCATTTTAACTTGCATGAATTCATCTCCTTTGTTGGCTCATTGCAGCACATCTTGGCATGTTACCGCCACCTGTTGATCATCGTAACACTGCGACACTGTTTGGCTGTGTATTGCGTTACTCTGCGTGCACATATGCGTCCTCGTGTCAACAAAACGTGGACCCCCTCGTAGAAAAAAACAGCTCCTTCCACTACCAGAGGTCTGAAACTCACACAGGTGTCCTTTAACACACATATGACATCATCTCCTCTGGTAATGCAAGAGGGAAAGGTGCTGCCTGCCCTCCACCATCCTCTAACACCTCTCATCCCAGCTGGTGTAGCCAGAGGATTGAAAACAGACACTCCCCGGCAGAGCCAGACTGAGCATCACTACCAAAAACAACTGGAGATCTCAGCGAAACCCAACAGTGTTGACTCGGATCATGTGCAGATTCAAAGGCCATTGAGAAATAGACTTTCTATATCTCTGTCTAATTGTAGCTCTGATCATTTAGGTCATATCCATCAACTCCCATGATTCATCGTCATCCCAGTAACAAAAACTTGCTTTTCCTTCTCAGAGACGTTCAGACCTGTTTTACGGCTGCTGAATTATGTCTTCAAAATGAGCTCCACGTTGGTCAGTCACAATAATTACTTTTGTTAGAAGATATATGATCCCAGATTGCAATAAACAACATTATCTTTAGACCATTCTATGCCACCGGTATAATGATAATATAATATTACAAGTACTTTCAAAGAGCAATTAACTTAATTAACCCTTAAGAGACAGACAGTGGAATTGGAATGTGAAAATAAATAAATAAAATGCAACCAGTAACCACAAATCCAAAACAGTAAATTAAATCAACTCTTGGTGCTGTTATGTTAATAGAAATGTTCAATGTACAATGCATGAAATGTATTAGATGTTTGTGAAATTCATTGTTATTGCCTATGTAAACACAACGGGCACATCAAAGCCAGCAAAAACGATCAAGTAATGTCCATAAATCATATAAGTAAAATGTACAAATTATTGACGTCATGTTCGTATATCGTACAATAAATCGATAAAGTAAAAGTGATCAAGGTCATGTCCGTATATTGTATGATAAGTTAATCACGTAAAAATTATCAAGTTCATATGTTGTACAATAGGATAACGTAATTATTGTGACAGGCGTACTTTCTCCACATTTCTCCAAACGAACAGCTTTAGTCTATAACTTCTTGACATGAGTTAAAGTATTCGTACCATGTGGGGTGGGGTTGACAGTGGTTTACGGTAAGTAAATATGAGGTAATGGAAATGAACGGCAGGCCTCTTCTTTTTAACAATTAGATGGGCTGATAGGCCGGCGTGAGAGTGAGCCGCGGCCACCGCTCTGCCTGATGAGATTAGTCACCAGGACCCTCTCCTCTCTCCTAGAACTAATTTTGAAATGCATCCTCATCTCACCAACCTGGGTCTTCTTATCTGCTCCTTCACGACTGAACCTCTAGAAGGAAGGGGACTGAGTAATAGAAACAGAGGGACGAGCACCTGTATGTACAAACGACTCTCCTTGAAATCCTGGAGGACAGGAAGCGGTTTTGTTTTACTTTTATTTGGGTTTTTAACAGTCCGGCTCGCTAATCACCCTTCCCCGCCTCCCAGTGATGGATTGCCATTCTCGGGTTTCATCCACGTCCCCCATCCCTTCTGTTTTTGCTTTCTCTGTACATTTTCCTGAGGTCACTCTCTGTATTTAACTCTTTGGCTGTAAATAACAGGGGCATTAATATGTGATTATTAATCTGCCTTTCATGAAGTTGTTTGGTGACAATATGATACATTCCAAACAATTGATTCTGGGCACTTTATAAATAGTTGTTAATCTTAATTTAGGTGTGTTAAGAGTTGTGTTGACATAACAGTGGACCATATATTTTAGTCATCAATTAGAATGAAAGAGATCAATCCAAAGACAATTCATAATTGCAACAATTTTGAAAGTTATATTTAAAAAGAAAATCATTTTTCTTTTTCTATAGCAAACTGAATATATTTGAGTTTTAGGACTGTTAGTTGGACAAAGTAAGCAATTTTGTTCTACATTTTTCCACAATGTTTTAATCAATAATCAATTGATTTTACATATACGTAATAGTACATAATGGAAATAAATATTAGATGTAACCTTGATATGAACAATATAACCCATCCCGACTTTAAACTATTGTTTTTATTGCTGCTTCTGATGTGATGTCCCAGCGTGCATAGGGCAAGAATACATTGGGCTGGACATTTTGTGGACAGACAGAGAATCGTTGTGTTTTCGTTACTCTATAATGAGCCCTTCATATCATAAGAGTCCGCCATGTCATTGAGTCCGCCATGTTGCACCGCTATGTTTCCACAGTAGCCCAGAAAGGACAAAACCAAACACGGTCTCTAGTGACAGACTTTGAAGTTTGGACGCTACTTGTAGGCCACCGTAGTCCTCTGTATGCTTGTGAAATTGTGGTAGCGTGAGCCTCAGAGTGTAAAACCGTGTAAACCGCATTACTCTAGTGTTATTATGTTATGGATAACCTCTGAGTGAGGCGAACGGCGTTACCAAGGTTTTGCACTAGTTGGCTAAAAGTGGAGTTATAATTGAAGGCAAGTAGTTTGTAGAAATTGTTGTCCGACCTGAGGAAAACATTTTTTTTTTGCTTTTCTGCTGCGTGAGGTGGGTTTGAATGTCCGATTGTTGGTTTTGCAACGTTACAGTTGAACATATGCATGTTGACGCCTTAACGATCTCAATTGTCGATGCATTCAACCATAATTTTTAAAAGGGTGGCGGTTATGCATCAGATAACCCCATTTAAACTCATTCCCCTTTTCCAGCAAAATTATGACGTAAATGCCAATTCTTTTTAAACAGGAAAATATGCTAAAAACAAATGATGTACTCTCCCATTCAGGAATACTGATTCAGTCTCTCTTCCGAACTCTAAAACTAGAATCGATGACTGTTGCAACAGTAGAAAAACTAACAAAGATAGCGGCTTGATTTATTTCTTTTGTATTTTTTACCACAATCAGTGAATTAAAATGTTTCTGTCAATGGAATGCATTGGCTTTGAAGAGAGCATATTAATTGTATGTCTTGGACATAAAAAAAATATTTATTATATATTCATTTCAACAGACGTCATATAGCATTACACCGGAAAATGTATATTAGTGTGCTATGTTTCCATCACTGCTAATCGGAGCTGGAGCCGATACATATTCGTGACCACTGCAGAGCCATTTGTCCTGAGAATGAATGCCGATTGTAACCTTTCGTGGGTGTTAGTGGGGCTTAAACAAAGAAGAAGAAGACATTTTGGTGCTGCTCTTCAGTTCTTCTGGCAGGTCAGTGTAGATGTGAACCCTAAGAAAACGATCTGGGAAACATCAATCTGGACCGAAAGTCTCCTTAGATACATTAACAGTGTATTATGAATCCATCTGTATTCATGTAGACGTGGCTTAAGATAGTTATTTGTTGCTGCTTCCTCTTAACTCCCTCCTCCATCTAATCTCATGATCTGAGCTGCTTTTAATGCATTTCCATTTGGCCTCATTACTCTCCGAAAGGACTGGCACCATGTGAGGAGCAAGCCAGCTATCTCTCCCCCTCGGCCACTTGGCAAGACTGCGGTTTCTTTGTGTAAAAAAGCTCAGCGTGTATGCTTGTGTGTACAGTATTTGTGCATGCTGGTCGGGAGGGGTTTCAACTGTCTTTATATCACACACACAAATACAAAGGAACACACATTTTCCTTCCAATGTGAATGGCAGATATGAAGCTTTTTTTCTTCTTCTAGAGTTCGGTCTTTTAATTCAGGTCTCATCTGATGTCTGAGCAGGAAATCAAATCAGCTGCACTTTCAACTAGACTCAGACCTTTTATTGAATTTACTTTGCTTATGCATTTACTACACTCATAAGCCAATTTAGATTTAACTTTCAAGCATTTAATGGCAGTCTTAACAAGCATTACAATGAGCACACAATGCACTACTACTGTATAATGTATATTCCTCAACATAGTATTTTTATATAGTCACGTATAGTTTGTTATTTAGCTGAATCATACCATACCTACTTTGCACAAAACAAAAGAGATGAGTTCCATGATTAACAAATGTTTTTATTTTATTAGCTTTTGCAGTGTAACCATGCAGATACTTTTGGTTTCATGCACCCAGGCTTTGAGATTTATTAGTGATTCTCAAAATCAATCTTTCCAGCAACAATGTCCTGTTTACTCCCGATAATCCACACGCGTTCCAATATAAATAAATAAAAACAATTTCACCAGGAAATAATCCAGGGTTGATTTCTGGACTTTTTTAAAGGCAGTTATTCATGTTGGTCATGTCACGGCACGGCTCAGGCGCCGCAACAAAGTACACGGAAGATGCAGCGTTCCGAGCAAAAAGGCTTTATTTGGGTGCGCACGAGAGCTGGCGAAACCCACAAGCGGCCGAGAATGCCGACAACGGAGAGCCTGCTGTCGCTATCAAGAGAGCCCCTTGGTCGGCCCAGAGGCGGAGCTTTATTCCCCCAGGAGCACCGGGCCCAGGTGCGTCTCATCACGCCGTCCTGCAGGAAGCAGAGGGACAGACAAACAGACAGACAGACAAGCAGACAGACAGGTAAGCAGACAGACAGGCAGGGGCGCCGTCACACCCTCCCCCATAAGAGCTGGGTCCTGACGGGAATCCCAGCCTAAAAAAAAACAACTGAGCCTAAACAAAGCCCAGAGGGAACTAATAACTAAGCTCACCCCACTAGGGAGCCCTGGACAACGCGTCCGCAACCACATTGTCCGTGCCCTTGATGTGCCGAACATCTAACCAATATGACTGTAACAACAGTGACCACCTCATCAACCTCTGATTAGGACACTGCAAGGAGTTTAGAAATGTCAAGGGGTTATGGTCGGTGTAGACCAACACAGGCACCACCCCCGAAGCGATGTAAACATCAAAATGTTTTAGCGCCCAAACCAATGCCAGCGCCTTTTTTTCTATTGGGGAATAATTCAGCTGATACGAATTGAACTTCTTCGAAAAGTAACTCACTGGCTTAACAGAACCCAGATCGTCAGCCTGCAGAAGGACAGCCTCCACACCCACGTGACTAGCATCCACCTGAAGGGAAAAGGGACGGTCAAACTGCGGGGCTGTCAAAACCGCGGCACTACATAGCAAAGCCTTAACTCTCTCAAAAGCCTGGTGGCAGGCGGGGGACCAGACAAACGGGGTTTTTCCCTTCAGCAAATCAGTGAGTGGCGCTACCACCTCAGAGAAGTTCCTGCAGAACGCCCGGTAGTACCCAACCAGACCCAGAAAACGCATCAGCTCCTTCTTTGTGGCGGGTGCCGGATAACGTTCCACCGCGTGGACTTTCTCCTGCACCACAGAAACCGTTCCCTGGCCGACAACCCGCCCCAAGTACGTCACCGTCGCCCTTGCAAACTCACACTTGGCGAGGTTGATGGTCAGACGTGCCTCTGCCAGGCGTTCGAACAGCGTTCGGACGTGCTCTAAATGAGAAGGCCACGTATCCGAAAAGACCACCACATCATCTAGGTAGACCGTACACCCCTCCAAATCTCTCAGAACTTGCGTCATAAGCCTCTGAAACGTTGCTGGGGCATTACGCAAGCCGAATGGCATGACCCTATAGACGTTGGAGATGCTCAGCCGGTTAGGCAGAGGTTCTATCGGGTTAACCCTGAGAAACGTAAACACCTGGATGTTGAACTTAAGTACATGTTGGAGTGCGGGATTGTTGAGCCCTCGGCTTCAAGTTGGGCATCCCCCTGCATTATGGTCCCTAAACCTGTACACACTCGGGAATACTGCGGCTTCGGAGGAGAGCAATGCAGTCAGAGCTCCGTTTAGATAAGAGACGGACAGTCCATGATGGCCGGTGATATGATGTTAGTGGTGCGAGGCTTGGCTAAGTTGAGCCAGGCGGTCGTGGAGACTCAGAGCAGCACCCTGCGCAGTGGAGCCAGGCTCCCAGGAGTTGGCGCTGCCGTCCAAAGCGTCCAATCGGCTGCTGAGCAAGGCCTCTCTGCCGCTATGATGACGATGCAGGGGCTGACTGGCCAGCAGCAGACGTCTTCATCAGAGTCCGAATATGACTTCCCCCAGGACGACGGTACATTTGCAGAGTTCAAGGACGAAGGTGTGGACTTTGCAGTCGATCAAACAGGAAGTAGTTACGATTTTGCAGCCAATCAGAGCTCAGCAGCAGGAGCAAGCCATGTCGGCGGCAAACTGTTTGAGGGTTACAAAGACCCGAGCAAACAGTTCAGTGGACACACCAGATCTGAGCACGACAGGGCAAGAAGGTTGCGATCAAAGCCCACAAACAGATGTTGAGCGATAGTGCCGGAGAGAGGAAAGTGCCAGTGACTCGGCTCAGCAGACTGGCCAACTTTGGAGGTCTAGCTGTAGGTTTGGGGATTGGAGCCCTGGCAGAAGTTGCAAAGAAGACCATGAGACACAACGGTACAGCAGGTGATAAGAAAGGCGTCCTGGATTCCAGCCCCTTCCTGTCCGAGGCCAACGCCGAACGTATCGTCAGAACCCTGTGTAAAGTCAGAGGAGCCGCGCTAAAGCTGGGACAGATGCTCAGCATTCAAAACGACGCTTTCATCAACCCTGAACTCGCCAAGATCTTTGAGCGTGTAAGACAGAGTGCTGACTTCATGCCAATCAAGCAAATGACAAAAGCGCTGAACAGTGACTTGGGTCCGAACTGGAGAGACAAGCTGGAGTCGTTCGAGGAGCGTCCGTTTGCAGCCGCGTCCATCGGACAAGTTCACCTGGCGAGGATGAAGGACGGCAGGGAGGTGGCCATGAAAATACAGTATCCCGGACGAGCTCCCACATGTCACGGCCCGGCTGAGGTGCCCCAACAAAGTACACGGAAGACGCAGCGTTCCGAGCAAAAAGGCTTTATTTGGGTGCGCACGAGAGCTGGCGAAACCCACAAGCGGCCGAGAATGGCGACAACGGAGAGCCTGCTGTCACTATCGAGAGAGCCCCTTGGCCGGCCCAGAGGCGGAGCTTTATTCCCCCAGGAGCACCGGGCCCAGGTGCGTCTCATCACGCCGTCCTGCAGGAAGCAGAGGGACAGACAAACAGACAGACAGACAAGCAGACAGACAGGTAAGCAGACAGACAGGCAGGGGCGCCGTCACAGTCGCCATTAAAGAAACCACGTCTTAAAGCATCGCCGTACTGTCTTCAGCATTCAGCCGCAGCTGCTGCTCGGTTGAACCCACAAACCACAACTCAGTGCACTTTATATTTAATCTCTGTTTTTTTTAAAATAAGGCACTTTTTGAATGAGATTTTCCTGAATGGGGCCGATCCATATACTTGAGCGACCTTGCAAAGCTTGTAAACCCTTCAACAGGAAACATGTCTGTTGATTTACAAACATTTGTATCCGAATTAAAACTGCGCCTTTACAGTTCCTTTATGGCCTCTATAACTGCTTTGCTTGGCGACGCTGCCAGGCTCTGTAGGTGGGTTTCCTTCGTGGCAGCAGCAGCTGTGTTCAACAGATGCTAAATTACAGTGTGGACCTGATGGTTGTATCTCTCTGGCTCTGGCAGGCTAATAATAGCGTTGGTCTGAACAGTGTAGAACCTCAGCGGTCATGATGACATGGCTGATGGGTGTTTGGAGGCTGTGCTTCCAAAATGTGTCCATGATCAAGTGCTGGTTAAATATTTGGAGAGTAATAGGCTACCTTTTTTGCTGTATGTAATGTGGTGTCCCCTCTAAAAAATTCACTTCACGTTAGGCGTTTTCGGACCAAATAGTTCTCGGGACTCCTTGAGAGGAAATGCTCATTTAGGAGCCTTCAAGGGCTTTTTTTTTTTGCATCTGCACCACCAACAGGAACGCTCAAGTGGTGTATAACAGCTAGGGCGAGTTGGCTACGTTGGCTACGTTGGCTACATTCGCTACGTTGGCTACGTTGGCTACGTTAGCTACGTTGGCTACGTTTGCTACTTTCACTACGTTTTTTATGTTGGCTACGTTCACTACATTTGTTATGTTTGCTACATTTGTTATGTTCCCTATGCTCCTAATGTTTGCTACATTCCTACAGAGTACCTATTCTGAAATAGGAGCTGAAGACTTTTGACTTTAAGTAGGTGGGGCTGCCAGGTGGCTTTGGTTCACACGCTAAATACACACATCTTTTGTTGTTTTTTGTAGACCATCAGTTGCTGTGCACCGGACGATGTGGTTAGCATCAATTTAGAAATTTATTATTGAAAGACTGAATTGTTCTTAATTGTACATATTAAGAGTAGATATGTAAATGGAAAGGCATCAATATGTGAATGTTTTGCTACTTTCTCTGTTTCTGTCTGACAGTCATTAAAAAAAAAAAAAAAAGGCAAACATTCGCTGGGTCCACTTAAAGTTTAATATTGTTGTTAATTGATTTACAGGACAGTTTGTCAATCAAAGTACATCATTTATAAAATAATTATGTTCATTAAAACTGTTTGTGGCAAACATGGTTATCTGACAGTAGAGGGCTAGGTCTGGATTATAGATTATACCTGTGGGAATTATTATTTGGGTTGGCAAGGGTTCCTATTTGGCTGTACAATTACTAAATAACTGAATTAAAGGGTTTGCTTGTATTAAAATAATAAGGTGGAGGAATATATACATTGTTTATAACAATAGCCCTAGTTGTATTAGCTGCAATAAATGGAATACAACATGCATTTATCATTATTTAAGGCCAACTTTGAATCATTAAAAATTTCCTTCCTTTCCCTGTGTTTGCAGGTTTATCTGATGTACCGTGAGCGTTGGGAGCACCTTGCCCCAGCCCTGGCTTGCAGCCCTGGTGCTACCCAGCCTGGCTCACCAGGATGGACCCTGCTCATTCCTTCAGGATGGAGCTGGACGGGCTGGACCTCCAGCAGGTCCCCGTGCTGTCGCTTGACCAGATACGTGCCATCCGAGCCAACAATGACTATGTGGAGAGGCCCGTGGCGCTGGAACCGGCAACCCAGTCCGGGTTTTTCTATACCCATGACGACCATTACCCTCATAGAGTATACCCCCACTACCCACAGCCTTCTTTCCACTCGGCCCTGCCCCGCAGCCAAAGTCAGCAGCAGCACGCTCACCTGAACCACCTAAGTCGTTCCAGTACCAGAAGCTCTTCCATGTCTCGGACCAGTGCCACCTCAGACCAGCGGCTACTGGCGGGTTTGACGCCATCTCATTCTGGCCTCGGTTCGGTGGTCCGTTCTCAGCCTAAAGAAGAACTCAAGCCAGATGCTTCCTTTGGCAAAGGCCTGACGGAGGACGAGGCTGAGCAGGGCCTTCATTTGTTCATCTGCGAGCGTTGTGGTCGCTGTAAGTGCCAAGAGTGCGGCGCCCCCCGCCGGCTGCCTTCATGTTGGGCCTGTGGACAGCGCTGTCTGTGCTCCGCCGAAAGCGCCGTGGAGTACGGCACCTGCTTGTGCTGCGTTAAAGGCCTGTTCTACCACTGCTCCGCCCAGGACGATGAAGATAACTGTGCTGACCGGCCATGCTCCTGCGGTCCAGCCCACGCTTGTGCTCGTTGGGGCACCATGGGGCTGCTGGCGCTCTGCCTGCCCTGCCTCTGCTGCTACCCCCTTGCCAGGATGTGCCTTGCCCTGTGCCAGTGTGCCCACGACCGCACCACGCGCCCCGGCTGCAGGTGCAGCAACACTAACACTGTGTGCCGCAAGATCTCCGCCTCCAACCCTAACCCTGGTCACTCCTCGCTCCGCAGCAAGGCCCTGGAGAAGCCCTTATGACAGGCCTGGATGGGGTCCAGGTGAATCCACTTCCCCTCAGCCGTCGCCAAAGCAATGCTGTCGCCAATCAACCGTGCCACAGCTGACATTGTGACGACAATGCCAATGTGTCCCATCCACCTATATACGACAAACCAACCAACCGACCGACCAACCAACCAACCAACCAACCAACCAACCAACCAACAGCTGACATTGTGACGACAATGCCAATGTGTCCCATCCACCTATATACGACAAGCCAACCAACCAATCAACCAACCAACCAACCAACCAACCAACCGTGAAGTGTTGTTCACCTAATGTACCTTGAATTTACTTAATCTCCAGCTCAGGAGGGACCAAAGCTTTACTGTGCCTGTTCATGTTGGAGACTTCATGCCTAAAAACTCATGCTGAAGAAGAAGTCGTGCTTTGCTGGACTGCCCTTCAACCTTAACCAAGACGTCCAGACAGAAATCACCTCTCTCTCTTCTGTGGTGTAGTCTGTACGTGTTAAAATCTATTTATTTATTATTAAACCTCCTTCCTGCCCACCCTCTGCAGAGAGAACGCACAGACGGGCGATGGACCAAGTCAGGAAGGAAAGACGCCCGTGGCGATGTGAAATGGTCTATGCCAACACAGTTTCTGTCCTCTTCGAAGAGAGAAAGAGAGAATCAGAAGATGCATGAGAGACCAAGGACCGCGATGACATTCATAAAACTCCACAAAAGGTTCACAATTAATGAACGAAGAAAAAAACGTTGTGCTGCGGTGGATATCTGACTGGGAGTCTTTTAACAGAAGCACCAAAGTGAGAACAAAGACACATCTTTAATCGTTTGACACCAAAAAAAGGGACCATGCACTGTACGAACTGAGTGAATTTAAATGCTATTAAGCTCATTTGTAAAGGAAAAGCACTGTGAGGTGGATGGACGATGTTTTACCCCAGCAGCCAGGAGCTGAATGAGGGATCATTTAACCGGAGGGAGGGTGCATCCATTGTCAATAGGCAGTGTGTGTGTGTGTGTGTGTGTGTGTGTGTGTGTGTGTGTGAGAGTGTGTGTGTCCTCCTACTGTACAACAACCTGTGTATGTAGAAGCTGTGTGTATGTTCTTTTCTCAGCAGAAGAAGCCTCCCTTGTCTTATTTTTAGCAGCACTGCTTCGGTGGACCTCTGAGGCTCTGATCGGGTTTCCTCCCTAAATCAGTCTGTCGCCAACCTCCCTCCTTCTCTGCCCCCACCTCCACACTTCTCTCAAACGATTTTTTTCCCCCTCTGAACCATCGTACTCTCATTCAGGCAGTCAGTCACTACCTTGATCCAGAATGACTTGTGGTGGGAAAACAGCAGCGGAGAAAGCAAAAGTCATGTTTGCAGAGAGCTGCAGTAGCTGAAGAAATTATTTGGCCTCAATAAAATGATATTGGGAGAATTTACTTCTGCTCAAACTAAACTTTTTATCCTCTGGCCATAGTCACAAAATGTAACCGTTAACCAACAATATGAATTTTGTCCGATTACTGCGATCAGTTAAAAACTATATTACAACGTTTAAAACAAAAGCTGAGCAATACGTACAAGACCATAAACTCATGTTTACAATGTTTACTGAGGGAATACATCAAGAGAGAAGTAGAGTAGAGTTAATGCGGGTTGGCTATCGGTCATAAAATATATATGTATATTAGCATCTCTACATCGAAGCCGCTAAGACCTAATAAAAACCAATAGCTGCTCTTGGTAACGTGCAAAACTTCAAAAAAATAAGGAGGAGTTTTTCAAAAAGAAACAAAGAAATGCAATTACAACCCAACAAGCAAAAGCCAGCTGACAACACACCCTTATATCCCTCCCGCCTCGTTCGTCTCTCCTCGTACGCTCAGAGGGCTAAAAGCCTCTAGTTCCTGGTCCATAGAGAGCTGATCAAACAGGCAATTAGCTTCATGATAGCTCTTAATGGGCCGGAGAAGAATGGAGCGTGGGAGGGAGTGAGGGGAGTTGTGGTGTTTGGCAGATGGGGGAGAGAGAGAGAGAGAGAGAGGGAGAGAGAGAGAGAGAGAGAGAGAGAGAGACGCGAAGAGGAAAGAGGTTGGATGGAGGGAAAGAAAAGAGGATATGAGAGGATGTTGATGTCACCATTAAGTCAGATGGAGACCATTCATGCAAGAAAAAAAACGAGTTTGCACTTCAGGTTCAAATTTAGTCTGAAACATAAACACAAACAACAGTGGATGGCTCTTCTATGAAGGAAACACTGCAAAACAACAACAACAACAACAACAACAACAACAACAACAACAACACACACAGCGTCAGGTGTATGCGTGTGTATGCATGTTTATAAGTGTGTGTGTGTCAGTCACATGCGCACACACACACTGACCTGATTTGTTAAATGTTACTTTGCTATATTTTTATATGTACATATGGGCTAATAACTGTATAACTATTTCTATTCTGCTTTATTTTGTTTCTATGAGATTGATGTTATTACGACTGTTTTTCATTATAGTGAACATTTACTTATTTACTGTCCACTTGTGATCAACTCCGGAATGTTTGGGGCAACTCTGACAGTAAACATTGCGTTAGCTTAGTATTATGGTCTGGTTTTTAACCTTTTCAACAACAAAAACATAATTTAGCATAAAGTGACAAAAGCGGAGCTCTGCTCTTTATGCAGATGCGTAACATCTCAATGATGAACCCGAAAAGTATTTTTTTAATTCAGACATTTGGGGTTTATCCCTCATCATAAAATACACAGTTAAACAATACGCATGACAGTTTTAATGTGTCAGGATGTGTGAATGTTGCCCCAAATGTTTCTGTACTCAATGGTTTCACTTAGATACAGAGGTTGACAACTCTGGAGGACACACTCAATTTATAAGATGGCTGTTTTTCTTTTTTTTATGTTGCAGCTTTCTACACTTTTAGCGTTACTTATGACTTTAATATTCTTATTATTTAAAGTGCTGGCAACCAAACCTCGGTTGACATTATGTCCACATTGGTGCAGATGATATTGAACAAATGTTTTCTCCACATGTTCATGAAGTAAGTGTTTTCAACGTCCCAAATTCAGACAAAAGGCATGTCCCATGTTGAAGTGTAGAAAACTGAGCTTTTCAAAAACGCTGATGTAAGCTTGTCATGGGAGCAATTTTTGGGGGGGTAATACACTGGCACATTCTATCCTGCATGCATGCTCTGTGAATGAAACAATGCTTCAAAGGCAGCAGAAAACCACAAAAGCTGTCCTGCCTGATATTAGAGAAAGAAAAAAAACATTTCTATTGTTATGGTGATTGAAAACAATAACATGAACCGGGAACTTTGAATGAAAACTTTGTTTTCAAATGCAA
The DNA here is from genome assembly GCF_910589615.1 of Taurulus bubalis. NCBI lineage: Eukaryota > Metazoa > Chordata > Actinopteri > Perciformes > Cottidae > Taurulus > Taurulus bubalis. The sequence continues at coordinate 22,544,477 of NC_136590.1, read as the reverse complement.
CCTCATCAATGTGGACATGGATTGTTTCACTCACACACACACACACACACACACACACACACACACACACACACACACACACACACACACACACACACACACACACACACACACACACACACACACACACACAAACCGTCTCCTCATTGGCTGGATGTCAGACATGGTGCTTGGGGAGATGACTTGAGAAACATTTATTTGAACCTGGATTGTTTTGAGTCTGAGCTGGTTGACGTAAGTTACGAAAGACACTGTTGCATAAGTTTTGAAAGATTATGTCTCATCCGTGTTCAGAGTACTCAAATATTTACAGTGACAGTTGTCCAATCATAACCTCTATAGTATGCAATGTTTTGTCTGTACTACAGATACACAGAGAGCAGTACAAGCACAGGAGTGTGGAGCACAAGGTAAATTAACTTCCAGTCATGAATGGCTTGCTGAACAAGCCAACCAGGCACATGCCCGGGTTTCAGGGCCCGGCCTGGCCTCCATCGTGTCACTAACAGAGACATGCAACAACATGGAGGAGACTCAAAATGAACCCAAAGAAACTAAAAGAGACCAAAAACAACTTCAAATATATGCATAAAAGTTACACAGCGATACAAAGAGATGCCCAACTACTAGGAAAAGGGAAACAACAACACAGCATGTCTACAAATAGACACAAGATAACTACAAAGATACATAAAACAACCACAAAGAGACAACAGACGACAAAGAGACACACAACGACTACCAATAGATGCAAAACAATGACAAAAAGACACAAAACAACTACACAGAGATGCAAAATTACCATAAAAAAGGGCAAAACAACTACTGAAAAACTGCAAAAGACCAAAACAATTACAAAGAGACAAAATCTTATGTATAATTCACCCATGTTTCCAATTATTCTCATTTTTATGTTTTCTGTCTTAAAACTTCTTCACACTGCATCTATCTGATTTCTGTTTCCAGTTTTACTAAAATGATGTAAAGTGCACATAAATCCATTCTTATTCACGGGGAAAAAAACAATTTTTTGTATATTTTAAAATGATCAAAATGATGGTTTAAAACGTTTACGGGTGCTGAGGACGGAGCTCGTTAGGTAGACATGAGACGACAGGAGAAAGTTGCATGTGGCATCAATACATTAAAAGGAAAGATGATGAGACTTGAGAGACTTTTTTGAGGTGTTTTAATAACTTGGTCAAACTCTTTCTAGTCGTCAGCGTTGTGCTGCTTCAATTCCTCACTCCTGCTGACTCTGCCGTGTGTATCTGTATGTACGACTAAAGCGTTCATATATATATATATTTTAATCCCGAGACTTCCCCAACATTTCCGAACATTTCCGACACTTCTCCCTCAGAAGCGGAGCTCATGTCTGATGCTGTACGTACGCAGGCTGCCACTATAACCACTCAACTTCTCCTCTCGTGTCTTAGCAAGCATCGCTTTTGGTACAAATTGGCATCTTGTATGTTGTAAAAGAATTTAAGGAGAGTATATGGAACAAATATATATAGAAATCTATCTAAAATGAATATATTATATATGGAACAATATGCATTTCACACTTTCTGTTTTATTGCTGACATTGCTTCATGGGTATTTATTTAAATGGTTGCAGCAATAGCGCTAACAATAATCCCGCGGATGGAAGAGAGAGGAATGAAGTATTTATTTTACAGGTCAGAGGAGATGAAAGAGCACCGATGTTGTTGTTTGTCTTTTGATTTGGTTTGTTTGTTCCTCTCGGTGTGGCGTGGCTGCTGCTACCCTCCTGGCTAACGATGAACCAATAAAAAGGAGTTTCCAAACCAAACTAATGTGTGCGTTCACTGATTCAAGTGTTCCATTTCACCACTAACGTGAGAGGATATTTACATTAAGTCAAAGACATTTTCTATGTTGTTTTGGACGTGAAAAATAAAACAAATATATAGAAATAAATGGGTAGCTGTAAGTTTATTGAGGTAATAAAGTGGGTCACAGTTTGGATGTTGGCGGTTGTGCCCTCAGTGCATTCTGAGTGAGACTTCAGGAGTGAAAAGCGACCACATGACCCTCTGTCACAGTGTTAACCTGCGTTCTCTCTCTCGACTCAATGTATCCTCACACAGAACAGTTCATATATTTCACAAAACGTTACTCTCATTTTTCATGCGTTTTCCATGAAAAGCCAGCAACACGTCGTTACTTACTTATGTCCAATCTTCACAGAAAAAAAGGATTAGAAAAAGACTGAGAAATACTTTGGGAAAAGATCATTTTTTGGGTTAAAATGAACTACAGAAGTGGTGTTAGTGAAGTATGCAAGTTACGTGACAAATAAATCAATGACTTCTCGTTTCACGCACAATGTTCCGAACAGCGGCCTCCAGCTGGTTGTTAGACCCGTCCACCTCCCTGTGTGGGCATTTGCGGTTTTCCTACTTCCTTGGTCAAATATTATGTGGATAACATTCAAAATAATTTTGTTGGAGATCCAAAAACTACAGCACGTATTTTTGTAGGTACATACAGTAGCTACGAATGCTGGATGAAACCAACTCGTCAAATACCCTTTACCCTTCTGGATGAGATGCACCAGGCTTTCAACTAACTCCAATCCAAGCACATCACCGTCATTGTTAGACTGACAGAGCAACTTCCAGTATAAAGAGTGGTTAGATGGCCAAAGCAACTGGTTCTGTATCAGTTTCTCCACCTCTACTTCTTCCTTTACTCCGTTTACTGGCTGTTTACTTCAAAGAGTAGCCTGATATTAGCATTTTTGTATTATTATGATGAACTATAACTTTTCCCCTCCTCTTCATTCAACAGCAGAGCAACAACAAGGGCTTGATGTCTGCATTGAATCCATGTTTCCCCGCGTTATTTACATTTGATTGCCTGATTGTCCACGCACCCTCGTTCCACTGTTTAGTTGTCTTGGCTCAACTCGCTTAAGGCATTTTTTTAAGTGTTGTTGCGACCACCTACTGTATAGTGGACGTAAGAAGTGGACGTAGTCATCGAGACGTCACCCGTTGGTTTGTGGATTGATGTTTTGACGCCTCGAGTTCGGCATTGCCATCAAGGATTACATCCGTCACCATGTTGTTTTTTAGCAACCAATGAATTGAAGTGGCGGTATCTGGAGTGACGTATAGAGACATCATGCTGTATTGAAGAAGACTTGAAACTAGAGATTGAGACATAAACTCATGTTTACAATGTTTACTGAGGGAATAAATCAAGAGAGAAGTAGAGTCATTTTCTCATAGACTGCTATGCAACCAGAGGAGTCACCCCATGGTGGCCAATAAAGATAATGCAGGGTTTAAGAAACTTCCTCATTAGCTTCAGTTGGGAGAACTGGAATTTGCTGCCTGGTGGCGACGCGTCTTGGTGTAATTAGGGCCTAACACAGTTACATCTTTGTACTATGATCTGTGTACATGCCGCCAACTGTCCGTCACCAAACAATGTCCAAGCAGCATGGACCCCTGAAATAACTCAACTTGATGTGTCTCCTTTTTATTTTAATAAAATCCACTGCGATGAGATCTGGGTGAAGTCAAACAACAGTTTTTATAAATTAGGCCCCCTGGTACTCCACTCCCCTCACTCTGTCTGTTGGACCCATAAATAAGTAATCAAGGCTGGGTCACACTAATGGCTTCCCAGAGCAGTGGATACAGATGTGTGTGTGTGTGTGTGTGTTTGGGTTTATGTGCAGAATCATCGAAGGAGAAAAAAAAGCACAAGCTTTCTGTTCATTGTCTCAAATCAAGGTGCATTAAGGCAGAGCTCTTAGCATCACACAAACACACACACACACACACACGCCACGAGGATGTTGTGTATGTACATACATGAGCAAACACAGATACAAATGCACACAAACTCTTTCTCTGCTGTGTGTGTGTGTGTGTGTGTGTGTGTGTGTTAAAAGTGTGATACAGAAAATAAATAATGCATGCTTGCTTCCCTCAACAAGCTTTTACCAATAAACCCGTTCACTAGCTCTGATATGCGAGTGCTGACCTGGTGACCTGACACGGAAGGTTGCTGGTTCAATCCCACTGTTTGCAAGCGTCCATGTTGCAGGTATGCTGCTGTACGTAGTGATGTAGAGATGCCGTACCTGTCAATCACAAGGTAGCCCCGCCCCTACATACCCTGCTTTATGGTCTATTTGACTCTAAATGGAACAAAAACTCATGTTTAAAATGTTTACTGAGGGAATAAATTAAGAGCGAAGTAGCGTCATTTTCTCATAGACTTCTATACAACGAGAGGAGTCGACATTAGAGAGAATGCAGCTTTAAGACACTTCAGCGTTGGCTTCACTTTTTAGAGCCGGAAGTTGACGCCTGGGCTGGAATGAGGGCTGGGAGGCGGAGTTAAAAGGCGATCCATTGAGGCGGAAGATTGCTGGAAGATCCTGGTAATGTTATCAGAATTTTAGACTTTTTTTGCTTTATGCACTAATGAGCGACTTTCTTATAGGCATGAACAGAGCGCTGCTTCCAACGCTGAATCCAGTCCTCTTTATACGTCCGTCTTCTATCACTGCAACTGATCTTTGCACTATTATTTTTAAAACAGCACTACCTCTCCTAAATCCCAAGTAAGTCTAGATCTGAGTTTTATATTCGGTAAACAGTTCATTCGAGGTCAGTGTGACATTGTAGCATACGTCTAAATGAGTGTCAAGTCGACCTATGAAAATCAAACAAAAGTGTACTCTCATTTACTAAAAGAAGCTCTCTCCACGCTGAAGAGTGATGCGACTTCCGGCTATGACCTCTGACCCACTACCCATCTCATCCTTACCCTGAACGACCCCCACCAAATTGTGCATCTTCACTGTGGCCCTTGTTGTTTTTCATACAGGCGCTGTCCTGGTGCACCCTGGGAGTCTGTCCCATAGCCACTCAGGGACAAAACCGCCTGTCCGTCAAACACCCATACAGCTGTCAATCACCTCACAAACTATTCTTCAGTGTTTGCACAGACGATACTGGAGCTCTGCTGTCGGCCTCACACACACTCATCGCTCTGATTTACGGTCTTCAATGGCCGAGCACAAACACAAATGAAAGGAGGTTAGAGGTTGGGGTTTCAGGGTCGATTCAGTGTGTTGTTCAAGGATACTTCAGCAGAATGAATGGAGGCCGACACTTTTCAACCTCACACACATAATTACTGTGTAAGTGAGTGATGGAGCAGCCATGAAGTAAATGTGACTTTGAGTGGACAATCATAATTTCATCAAAAAAAGCTACAATTACTTTGTGTTTCCTATGAATGACGTCATCCACGCATGTCACCCGAACAAAAGCAGCAAATGATGTTTAAATTTTTTTAAGTGAGATAAGTAAGGTGTAGTTCAGTTCCACTACATTAGTTTTGATAATGGAGCAAGAAGCATAAATGATACAATGGTTCTCGGAAACGTTCAAAGTTCTGTTTTGATATAATGATGTAATGATCCAATACACAAAATGGACTTAGGTGCTGGCTGAGTGTTTGGAAAAGATCATCACATCATTTGTGTGTGTGTGTGTGTGTGTGTGTGTGTGTGTGTGTGTGTGTGTGTGTGTGTGTGTGTTTGTGTGTGTGACCTCCAATAGGAAGTTGGGGATTAGTTTGGGTGGAAGGGAGAAGAGGATGAAGACAAGGAGGAGATATGAGACGATAAAGCCACTTAAGAGAACATTTTCTTACATGCATCATCAGGTATCATGCAAATATATATTTTTAAAAGCCATAGCAAAGACCAGTAAAAAGTAAACTTGAATACATCGTTTGTTTCTACTACGAGCAACAAAACCAAATGTGGCATTGTTTTCGTTGAAATGTAGCTGAAGCGCTCGTTGATGTAGTTAAATAGCAATGGAAAGAATATGTTTTTCTCCCATTTTAAATAAGCATCGCAGGAGCTTCCCTTCAGGGACGAGGGACCTTTAGAAGAGACAGTGAGCAGTGGGGGATTCATGGACATACAGGAAACAAGTCAGAGAGATAGATCCAAAGGAGCGAGGGAGGACTTCACACAGCTGCAGTGATGGGGGAGGGTGGGAATGTTATCTTCATGAGGTCAAAAGGTCAGTAGAGAGGTTTTAACTCACTTCCTGTTTCTGCTGCTAGGATTACAAAACTCCTCTCTCTGCAGTCTGGAATTCACATCCATGCCTCCTACTCTCATTCTTTCGTCCCCTGTCCTGTCTTCAGCTTTTTTCCCCCTTCTTACTCAAGTCTTCTTTGTATTTCTGTCGATTTGTTTTTTTGTTGACCCAGTGGTCCAAACGAGAAGTTGGCCCCTGGTCAGACATGCAGCTGTGTGCAACAACTAAAATAAACCATTTGGTTTAAAAAATGCTCCCACTCACTTCATAAAAAGACGTCTTTATTTGGTCAAGTGAGAGGAAAACTCTCTGGTGTGGTTTGTTCAAAACACACACACCCAAAATACAAATATTTATGTGTGGGAGAAGACAGATGTTGACATGCAACTTCATACCTGGAAAGCAAAGTGTTGATGTAATACATACAACTTTAAGCTACTGCGAGCAACTTTTATTTTGTGTGTTGATTCGGCAGTCCCTGTGGACTAAAGTGGTAGTGTCTCCGAGCACCAGAGTCCCTTTAGAAAACCTCTCATTTTACTGCAGCAGGGTCTGACAGTCTGATCCTCTAAGTCCTGGTTCTGGTTCTCCCGTTGCCCCCCTTCCCTCCAGCGGGTCCAGCAAGGAGGAGGAAGAGGAGGAGGAGACGCTGCTGCTGCCGGGAGCTGAGCTCTCCTCCTCCCTCCGGAGCTCTGACTGCAGGTCCAAGGTCGCGATGAAGCCGGATCTGGGTCTGCCACGGTGAACTGGTATGAGTTTCTGGTGAACCTGATGGACATTAAAGAGAATGCAGGTTTAAGACACTTAAGCATCGGCTTTACTTGTCGGAGCCGGAGGTTTCCGCCTGGTGAAAAACCGTATGCATGTAACTAGCGGATATTGACACTTGTTGCTGGACTTTTTCTTAAGTTTCGCATATGTTGCTTGATTGTGTGATTCACAGGTTCAAGTGTATTGTGCAGAGACGAACTGAAACCGAAGGCTGCATGAAAGAAATGCGGCATGTGTAAAATTATTCTTTAAAACAGGATTTCTATTGTTTTCTAACTAAAATCAAGTTTTCCTTAACATATGAATGTTGTAAGAGTACGAGCAGACAACCTGATGTAGGTCATGGCCATGAGTTTACAACACACACACACAAACACACACACACACACACACACACACACACACACACACACACACACACACACACACACACACACACACACACACCCTTTCTGTGATTTTCAATATACTTTGTGCATCCTGCAGAGAATGCAAAGAGGACGTGATTGAATTATTCAGCATATTTCCTGAACAGTAATGGCCTGCTGCTGCTGCTGCTGATGGTGGTGGTGATGGTGGTGGTGGTGTGGTATTCAGCGATGGGGTTAAGTGCTGTGTGTACTCAGCCAGCCATGCAACAAACCAACCAGCCATTCATCCATCCGGGCCGGGTTTGGTCTCAGTTTATTTCCAGCCACAAAGCATTAAAACTGGGAACTTGGAGGAAAAACTATCACTAACTGTGCAGGAGACTTCTAAAAGCATCACAACTTATGATTATGTGTCAAAGCTTTTCATATCATCATAATCATATTTTACATTTTGCAGTTTGACTTTGCCATCGCCATCTTGGATTTGGCCAGAGGAGTCGCCCCCTGATGAACAGTAGAGAGAATGCAGGTTAAAGACACTTAAACATTGGCTTCACTTTTCAGCAGGAGCTTGCTCATCAGGTAAACACGTATACGCCATGTTGAGAGCCGCGTGGAAGCAATAGATATACTCAGAATTTCCCTTTTAGCACCTTTAAGGAGAGCAGCGAACTGCAACACCAGCAGGCTGAAGTGGATCAAAAAACAGAAGGATCAGATTGTGTTTATTTTATCTGATTTCAGCTGATAGAGAAGCATTGCTAAATGGAGAATATTTATTGCTGCTCAGAGTCTTTAGGAACTCCCCCAATGTGTGTGAACCTTTTTCTATAAATAGGCAAATCTTTGATTTCAGTATCTTTGATAAAAACGCCACCATTGTTAAAGACTTTGGAGGTACAATCAATCCCAGAAAGACCATGTTTTATTTTGCCTCAGAGGGCACGGCTCTGAGTGCATTATATTTAGCTGTTTGGTCGAGGAAGCAGGCTGAGAAAAGGGGGGGTCGGTCGTTGGATATTAGCGAGCCTTTTGGGACAAACCAGGGTCAGACTTTCCCACAGTCTGTGCTGGAAAACGTGGACCGAGGCCCTGACAGCTGGGTGATGGACTGCCCACTGCCTCCACAGGAAGGAAAAGGTCACAGTGCAAACGCACACACAAACACACCGCTTGTCTGAATAAAACCTGAGAGATCATTTCATCGCCCACATTTGTTCTAAAACACATGTTTCAGCTTATTGGCCGCACCAAAGTCGTGTTCCTCTGTTAGATCCATTTAACCTTTTCAGCACCGACCCCCGTTTTGCCTCTTTTTCCGCGAAAAAAAGAGTGTGTTTTTAAAAACAGCACCTTACATATCTCCGCAACCACATGGTCGATTAAATTCATCTAAATTGCTTAAATACCGTACCGGTCACACTGGTTCGTTAATGCTGCGTAGACCGCATCATACGGCACATGCAGAAAAAGCTGATCATTTTGATACTATGGTCGACTAGATGAGACACTGTCTTGGCACAAAGTAGGTAATTTTTCCATTTTTTAACTGAAAAACACGTTTTTTTTTTACTGAATATGCTTCCTAACATGCCAGTGCTTTCCTGAATTGTGTTTATTGTTGCAGATTTCGATGCTTTAGGTCTTTCTAAAAATGTTCACTATTAGTCTGTGGGTTGTTGTTAAGACACTGAACAATACTTGTTGATACACCTTGCTCATGCTCAAGCTGGATGTTCATAGTTATGATCAAAATATCTTTTAAAAGTGTTTTTTTTGCAGATATACATTTTTCCCCAAGACTTTGCTGAAATACATACAATAAACACAAGTATTGGAATTAATTTGGGGTTCCTACGACGACTCAAACACAGGGAAAAAGAGGTCTAGATCTCCTAAGGGTTCGACAGTTTTAACAGGTTAAAAGGAAATGCTCTGATGAACCCTCTGAACTCTACCTGCTCAGCAGCAAACAGCAGACGGATCCGATCAGTTAGAGATGGGCTGGTGAACAAAGTGGAACATTTATCAGCTAAAGAGACATATATGTCACTCAGGAGGTGGTGGAGACCAAAAGCAGAGCAAAAAGTGTCCATGAACACAACTCTAGAGTAATGCTACAGCTTTCTGCTGCAAATATATAATTTGTTATCATACCAGCGTATCCTCATAACGGTTCGTACGATATCTTATGAAAAGCTATTCCTTAGTTCTCCTACGAAAGTCCAGCAACACGAGTCAATCTCTGTTATTTAAATGCAAAACTTCTCTTTAAAAATAAACCTCTTTCTTCCCAAGACAATCCGTTCGGTTTAGGCAAACAGAAGTTGTATTGGTATGCTTCATGACTGTTTTGGCGGTTTCAAAAAGTTAAAACCAATGAATTCCTCAAAGTTCTTTAGTACATGAGGAAAGTGAATACAAAGACATGCAAAGCTAATACAAATAGATGCAACATGAACACAAAAGAGACACAGAATGATCACATGGGCTTACATTGAAATATAAAACGACTAAAAACAGATGCAAAATCTAAACAAAGAGAAGCGAAAAAACAAAAAACAACTACAAATTTATGCAAAATGACCACAGAGACGCAGGTGTGGGACCAGATCGTCCTGTTGGACTACATACAGTTTGTTTTGAAGAAGAAAATTATCTGTGAAAATCATAAATCGAATCTCTACTTTCACTCTTAATTGTTTTTTTTTAAATCATTGCCTCCTGATTTTTATGTTCGTTCGTTCTTTCTTTTAATTGTTCTGCTTTCAGGACTGCTTTAGCAGTTTCAAAAATTTCAAATCAATCAAAGTTCTTCAGTGCATGAGGAAGCCTGTGAGTTCTAAAGATAGAGACTGGAAACACACAAACTTCCTCCTCTTCCCCAGTGTTGTGTTCAGGAGCAGAGAAAGTGTGGGAAATGTTTTCTCTGTGTGCCAAGAGTGTGCTTCTGTGTATTAAGAGTCACGGCAACAAACACACAAGGTTCAAACAGTGCAGCTATAGTGACGACATCGGTGGAGTCTTTTATTCTAACATATGTGCTCATTGATCCATGCATCACTCGGGCTATGTTCATCTTTCAGGTAATCCTGAGCGCCACATTTCCAGGTGAGCGTGGAGGTTATATTCAGTTTGGTGTCCCACATTCCTACTAAATTTATGTGCTCCTGTGGTTGAAAGAAGAATAGTTTCTTTTGTGGGGTTGTAGCTACTTCTTGTGGTGGGACAGAGACATGACAGGCAAGGGTTCACAGTTCACTTACTTATTATGAAGTGTTTGTGTTTTGTGTTTTTTTTCAGTCAATCATTACATACAATACAACAAGTAAGGCCACAATCTAGTATACAAAAAAAGGTGTATTCAGTAACAATGGAAACAAACACACAACAAAGCTGATCCACCAGACAGCACCAGATTCATCTCCAACTGACATGTGTGTTCCTCAAGTAAAGGTCCTGTGTTAGTCTCTTTTATGTCTTTGTACCGTTGAGGGATAACTGAACGGGCTTCCCGTTATCAGGCTGCAGGGGCGTACTTCAACAAAAAAAAAAATGAAAATAATCACAAAGATTCACTAAACGACCCAAAAAGTGGAAAAATAATAATATGCAAAAGGACTACAAAGTGACACAAAATGGACAAAAAAAGACATAAAAACGATGACAAAGATGCAAAATTACTAAATGTTGATGCAAAAAGCAATACAAAATTTAGCAGCATTACCAAAAAGAGATACAAAAGGACTAAAAACATCCATAAAATGACCTAAAAAAGATGCAGAACTACCAACAAATAGATGCAAAGTAAATACAAAGACAAGAAAAATTCTAAATAAATTAACAAATGGATACAAAATTCTCACAGAGATACAAAACTACTAAAAATAGATGCAAAATCGATTAAAAGAAATGTAAAATTGAAAAAAAAAAAAGACTTAAAATGACGACAAAGAGTTCCAACATTACCATAAAGAAAAGCAAAACCACTAAAAACATGAAAAAAACACTACCAAGGGATACAACATGATTAAACTTAGTCTCCGGGTGTCCTGTCCCTGTGCAGACAGGGTGGGGTCTTTTACATTTATCATTATCTGTCCATGGTGTGTACTGTGAATAACATAAACAATATCAATTATTAACACAACATACAAATAAATGTCAGGTCACATGACTTCAAAATGTCGAAAACTACACACTCACAATTGTTTGACTCGTGACTCCCTATATTTTTGTCTCCATGGCCCGCATTCAAAAAGGTCAAAAGCCAAATGTCAATGCGACGACATTCAACTGTATTTTAGAAAAACTGTATGTTTCCAAAAGTGTTTCAGCAGTTTGTGTTTGACTTTTTCACGACAATAAAACAAAGAGTTTACCCAGTTTGGTGCGGCTGCAGCCAGTTTTCAAAATAAAGCAAACATGTCTAATTAATCAAATATAATTAAATTGTTTCGGTATGTAGTTCCATGATTTAAAACACTCTGCTTATTTTCTGTTTGATTTATCAAATGCTGTTATATAAACTATTTTAAGTCTTTGCTTATAGCTTTAACTAGACTACTAAGACCAGGATTGAGCATCAGGACTTCTGTAAAACCAGAAAAAGCACAAACATTTGTTTTCCTGCCTCCATTCCACACAGAGCTGCCCTCATCAATAATAAACACGTGCTCTACTTTCTACAATGAGTTTTAGGGGAGGAGGAAGATGAGGAGGAGGAGGACACCAAGGGTGAGGAAGAAGAGAAGGACCAGAAGGACATGCACATCGTCCTCCTGACGATGTGCATGTCCTTCTGGTCCTTCTCGAGTCAGAGGAGAAAGAGGAAGAACAAGACGAGGAGGAAGAGGACGCAATAAAGGCTCAATTAAAAGGAGGATGAAGAGGTGGAAAAGAGGAAGAAAAAGAGAGGATCTAAAGTAGGAAAAGAAAAGGAGAAAAAAGAGGTTAGGAGGTAGAGAAGTGCAGGAGGAGGTATTGGACGAAGAGAGGAGGATTTTGCGTTTTTGCGTTCACACCAAAAGCATTGCAATTTTTTCACGCGAGTACATTGCATGCAAAGTCAATGCACAAACACGAATGGTTGTGAACAACACACGTTTTCACCGGCCGCCGCGAATGACGCGAATGGAACGTTGTGAAAAATGGAATTATTCCAACTCTTGCGAAATTCGCGCGACGCTATGACACGATGGCGTGTCCGGGTTCATAATACAAGTGTAAAGCAGAACTAGTGGTTATAGGAAATAGTAACTGTTTTTACGAAGATAAGCCAGAGAGATAAGCCACGCCCCCTTTCCGCCGCTAAAAAGCGGAAAAAACGAATGAAGCAAATGACGCGAATGGCGCGAATTAACCACATAAAGTGAAGCAAAACTAGTAAACTCACTCTTTTGGTGTGAACGTAGCACAACTGTCTGTTGTGACAACTCCATAGTAAGACAACCTGAAAACAGTATTTTCTTGCTAGTTTTGCAGGAAAAATTAAATAGTCGGTTTAAAGAGGAGGTACGGGATGACAAGTAGGGAACAAAGGAGGAAAGGAATCACAGAGGAGAGGAAAAAGGAGAGTAGAAAAAAGGAGACAAGGAGACAGAGGAAGCGAGGAGGTAGAGGAGATCATACTGTTTCTGGCCACATGGTGGCAGTATTGCAGCACTGTGAGGATCACACGCTCCCCATCCGGTGAACCCCTTCAGGGAGCTGCAGCTCCAACAAGCACTTCCTGGCAGCAGTTTAGTTCAGATTCATCTGCGGACCGAGGCATCTCTTCTTCAGGTCCAACGGGGAGCTGCTGACTCAGCACATGCTGCTTTTTGGGGTTTTATTTTTTTTTCCTCTTCCCCAGCAACGGCATGTTACACTCTGTTGAACACACTCACACCTGGGAGGTGCTCAGTGGCCTCCGAGCCAAAGAAGAAGAAAAAGTATTATTTCATGAGTTCATGATGTTTGACCATTCCAGAAGTTATTTAGGGACCAAGTGTTGTGATTCACTTTGTCTTTTTTGGCACCGTTTTCTACTCAACCTCCCTCTGCTATTTCTAATTTAGTGACTTCATACAAATCCCAGAATGCCGCTTACAAAAAACAGGCATTGTGTTCAGGTGAGGTTTTAAATTATTTTTTTGTACCTGTCTTTTTTTGTGGAAAATAAGATTTAGTGGATTCAACGGATGCAGGAGAAATGCACCATTGGATTACATCAATGACCCTTTAATCATTACAAAGCGACATATTAAACTGTTTTCTTTAACCAGATCCTGGAAAAAAATCTAAAATTCTGAGCTCCTCAGTGCAACTAGTAAGAAAGACTGTTTGTAAGAACTGGACTTAGCTCTCATTGGTTTATGGACGGATGTTTTGACGCCTCAATTTCGAGGACTTGGCCGTCACCATCTCGTCTTTTTAGCAACCAGTGAACAGGAAGTGACCATATCTGGACTGAGGAGGAGTGACGTAGAGACGCTGTATACGTTGACCTGTCAATCATCTCCTAGCCCCGCCCTAAAGCATCCCATGCTTTATGGTCTGTTTGACTCTAAATGACCATAATTTACTAAATGAACATCATGCTGCATTGAAGAAGACTTGAAACTACAGATTGAGACATAAACTCATGTTTACAATGTTAATAAATCAAGAGAGAAGTAGAGTAATTTATATAGACTTCTATACAACCAGAGGAGTCGCCCCCTAGTGGACAGTAGAGAGAATGCAGCTTTAACACATGAAGCATATACTTCTATACAACCCGAGGAGTCACCCCTGGTGGTCAGGAGAGAGAATGCAGGTTTTAAGACTCTAACCTCATCTTCACTCACACAGAGAGACCTGGGCCCTATTCTTCGTACCTGGTTTACTGAGTTATAATAATTTTCAGGATAAGATGACGTAGGTCAGGCTTTTAGGTTCCTCGAAGCAAATTTAGAAAAATCCCCATAGCAACACATCGAAATCCCTTAACCTGCTCCAGAGAAGGCTTAGTGAAATTCACTGGATAAGTTGGCCACAAAAAAGGCAGTTCCCTTCCTCCTTGATGAAGGAGCGATATTAGTTTTACAGGGAGAGAGTTCTTCCAGATCGCTAAGATCCGTTCTCACGTCATCATGATTTCCTGTACGAGCGCTATCGATTCTGCCGAGACCTCCTCGAGTCATACATTAAACACCACAGGCGCACCAGAGTATCGCTTGCCTCTCTCACAGTGTCTCACAGACTTGATCACAGCCTTGAGCTTTTTTGCAACTGGTACATGTTTGTACAGTGTCTGCAATGCGGAGAACATCGAGAAAGCCGTTGCATGCCGTGCTGTTCGTAGCGTTTATTTAGCGCTTAAGAACCTTATGGATGTGTTGAAAGCACTCATAATTATATGACAGTGTTATTAGTACACCATACGTATCATTATTGTTGAACATGATTAAGGTACTGATCCGCCCATACACAGATTCAAACCTAGTTATATGGTAATCTACACATACATGTATATCCTCACAAGTATATATTAATTCGTATACTATACTGCCAGCAGGCACATTTAAATAAATACAATATGTTTGATTTGGGTGATGAGGCACTTCAAATTAGCCGATACATTTTCCCAACACTTACACATTTAACTTAATATTTTGCGATGCTTATGTGACTCTAGCCCGACTAGCGGAGGCGGCGTTAAGCTGCGTTCACAAACAGGAAGTGTTGCGAATATTCGCTACGCTTTGGATGTGAACGCACCATTAGACTTTGCCATGATTACGGTCTTAAATTCATCATATGTAGTCATGATAATCTCCTGCTCCTCCACGGAGAAATAGGAGACTCTTTCTCTGAGTTTATTTGCCATTAGTTTGAAGATCATCGAATCTCTGTTCGACTCCTCCCCCTTTTGAAGAGGAGCGTGCATGCGCAATTATCCAGATGACTGATGTCTGGTTAGAATTAACGAGACCATTTCAAGCTGGATAATAGGACATTTGATCGACTTTGTTGAACCACGTACGAAGAATACCCCCGGTTGAGCTCAACACACACACACACACACACACACACACACACACACACACACACACACACACACACACACACACACACACACACACCAGTGGCGGAACGTCAGGGCCTTCTCTGCTGGCCTAAACAGAATCACAAAGTTTAAATTTAATTTAATTTGTAATATTAAAAGTTATAGCTATTTTATAATTTAATTGTTTTTCACAAGTACACTACATGTATTATAATAATTTATCCCTATTAGCTTATTTTCTCATTGACCAGCTCCTGTGTTCCTCAGGCTGCAGGCTCTGCAGAGCCTTCAGCCTCCTTGTAGCAGGCATTAGGCTAAAGGCAGCGCAACAGAGCGCATGCGCGGCTGCTTGTTAAGCGTCTACTCACGATCACATTGGAATCGAGGGCCGGTTAAACTATATGACGATGCCTGCTAGCTGGCACGCAAGTAATGCACCTTTTGTTGGATACATCCGCATTAAAAGAAGAAGAAGAAGAAGAAGAAGAAGAAGAAGAAGAAGAAGAAGAAGAAGAAGAAGAAGCTTGAAGCGAGAAGCTACCCTGACTCTCAAACTGATGCCTGTGAGACGGATTAGCTGGTGGTGATTTGTGGTAAGTGGACCACATTGAGACACGCAGCAGGGCTTAAAGCTCACATTTCGAGGAGACAACGAGGAGGACGTGACTGCGCTGTTGACGGGGGAGGGTGCGCCGCGATCAGCTGTTATAGCAGGCGTAGGTACACAATCCACAGCCCGCCGCTGACACACACACACACACACACACACACACACACACACACACACACACACACACACAGCACGTGTGTATTGCAGCATCAGAGTCCCAGGCTGATCAATAAGTAGCGCAGAGGGAGGTTAGCTGTCACTCATCAAGTGTCTGACATCTGCAGTGCAGAAGGTGTGAGTCTGTGATACCTTCACTGACCCACTGAATGATCCCTGATTCCCAACTGACAATTTAAACTGTGTGATTATCTGATTACATGTTATATATCTTTTTTAATCTTCTTTAACCCCTGTTCAGCCCGAGCCATTTCTCGTAAAAATTCAAAATGGTTTGCATACCCATACTAAATACAGAATATCTCCTCAATCACAGGGGCTAATTTCAAAAAGGTATAATATACAGAAAACATTTGTGAGACCAGTTAAGAGGTTCATATTTAAGCAATAAGGTACTCGAGGCAGTACTGTATCGTCAATAATGTACTGTTCAAGGGTGTTGTTAGGCAAACCCTTGAACAGTACATTATTGTAGACACAGTACTGCCTCGAGTACCTTATTGCTTTTATAATACGGTTACCTGCAACTTTATAAATAGTAAGCTCCCTTTCAGCACAAAATAGTTGTAGCCACCAAACGTTGTGTATCGCATTTCAGCGACAGAGAAAATAGTCCTGTATGTGCCGCCATACACATAAGGGTCCTACATACGGGACTATAAAACTGACTGCCAGTTGAAAGCAGGGTGGAGGATGACACTCAGCCACCGATGTTAAGAAGTGCTCTCGCTGCTTCTGTCCGTCTTTTCTCCGACATTTTTCTCCTCCATGATGTTTAGAG
>NC_136590.1:22427622-22520122 GCF_910589615.1 Taurulus bubalis | reverse complement strand
AGCAAAATAAGTGGCCCTCTTACATAGACATGAGTTTGAAGAGAGAGAAACCAGTTGATGCCTGAGCGACCTCTCTGTAAGCAAATAGGGTAACCATTGGTCCCAATCGGACCCTGTATCATTGATAAACTTCTTTAGCATTTGTTTGAGGGTTTGGTTGAACCTCTCAGTCAAGCCATCAGTCTGCGTATGGTATGGGGTAGTCTTAATGCCTTTAATCCCCTGAAGTTTGTACACATCATTCAGTAGATTAGACATAAAGTTAGTCCCTTGATTGGTATTGGATTGGCATTGGGAAACCCCACTCTTGCATAGAATTGCACCAAACAATAAACAATATACTTTGCCTTGACTGTTTTAAGTGGGAAGACTTTCAGATATCTGGTAGTATAGTCAGTAATTACAAGCATGAAGCAATTTCCTGACTTGCTTCCCTCTACGGGGCCCACTATGTGATAGAAAAAACCTCACAGACTAGTGTGTTGAGTTCCACAATCCATTAGGTGTTTCATTACTGTCTGATATGTTGCCGACGGTGAGCGTATTACGTCACTTCTGGTTCCACTGTGTGTTAGCTGATAACGTACTTGTCTCAGCTCCAGCTAAACCAAGCTAATTGTGTGATATTCTCCAGTACAAGTGCCTGATCATCTGCTGTACATCTTTCACATCTGAACACTTGACTCTTCTTTTAGCGTCTCAACGCTTAAATCTAACTGTCCTTTTTTCACTTTGCCTAGCAGCTAGCGATGTCTTCCTCCTCTTCCTCTCTTGCTCAGCATGTCACATGTTTAGCTATTCCCCTGCCTTCTTTAAAGATAACGGTACATGTAATAAGTGTAGTTTATTTGCTAGGTTGGAGGCAGGTCTCAGTGGGTTAGATACACGGCTCCGCACCATTGAAGCTCAGACGTTGGCTACAATAGCCAGCCCAACTCCCAAAGTCGGTGCGGACCAACTAGCTTTAGTTTCTGATAACGTTAACTATTCCCCGGCAGCCCCCGAGCAGCCAAGTCACTGGGTGACCGTACGAGGGAGGCAGAAGCCGGGATCTAAGCAGTCCTCTGGACACCGCCAGCCTCTTCCCGTTCCTAACCTCTCGCCACTCAGCGGCACTGAGAAACCAACCTTGGTTGTCGGAAGCTCAATTGTTAGAAACGTCAAGCGGAACCAGGGACCACAATCAAATGTATTTCTGGGGCCAGAGCGGGCCATGTTGAGTTCTATTTAAAACTGTTGGCTAAAGTCAAACGTAAATACAGTAAGATTGTAATACACGTTGGCGGTAATGACTCCCGACTTCGCCAGTCGGAGGTCACTAAAATCAACGTGGAGTCGGTGTGTGCTTACACCAAAACAATGGCCGACTCCGTAGTTTTCTCTGGCCCGCTCCCAAACACGGTGACTGATGAGATGTATAGCCGCATGTGTCACAGGGTGGGGAAGGAGAGGACCCAAATGCCGGAGCAACGGTTTCAAAGTAAATTTATTTCCATAAACAAAACTTAAGACAGGCTTCAAAAATGGGACGTGGAAAGTACAAAACAAAACCAGGACTCCAAAAGACAAGGACAAGACTACTCACGACAAGACACCTTACGGGGGTGTAACAGACGGGGGGAAACCAGTACAATCCGACAAGGGGAGACAGAAGACAAACAGGGTATAAATACAAGAGGAGGGTAACGAGGAACAGCTGGAAACACTGAGGGCAGCACAGGTGAAAGGAATGCACAATCAGGGAACAGGACAGACAGACAGACAATCACGGACAATCACAAGAGAGGAAGTGCAGGAACACAGAGGACACACAAGACAAGGACTTCACAATAAGACAGGACACCAGACAAACCAACATCGTGACAGCATGTCAACTTTCCACCGTTGGTTGTTATGGTCGTGTCCAGCAAACAATGTGGGTTTCGTAGATAACTGGCGGTCTTTCCGGGGAAACCCAGGTCTGATTAGGGGTGACGGCATCCATCCCACTTCGAATGGAGTGGATCTCCTTTCTGCAAATATGACCAAGATTATTGGTCGACTTTGTGCATGATAGACCAGGAAGCAGAAGCAGAGTTGTAGTCTTACACCCTGCTCTGCATTCCCTGCATTTTCTTTAGGGCCGCTGCCCACCTTTAACTCTATAGAGACTGTGTCTGTCTCACGGCCACTTAAATTAATTAAATTAAATGTAACCAAAAGAGGAGTTATAGAAAATAACCTCATAAAGGTTAACACCACTATTGCAAAAGTTCAACAAAAGTGCAACAAGATAGGAGATGCAACAAGAGATACAAAACAAACAAAAGATAGGAGTGCAACAAAAGATAGGAGTGCAACAAAAGTGCAACAAGATAGGAGATGCAACAAGATAGGAGAATTAAATGTGGACTCCTAAATATTAGATCGTTGTCTCCTAAAGCTGAGACAACTAAATTAAATGAATTCATATCAGATATTGATGTGTTGTGTCTTACTGAAACCTGGCTGAGACATGAGGAATATGTCAGCCTAAATGAATCTACTCCTCCAAGTCATGTTAATATGCACATTCCTTGAGGCACTGGTCGAGAAGGTGGAGTAGCTGCCATTTTTGACTCGGGTCTGTTAATGGGTCCTAAACCTGGATTGAACTGCAACTCATTTCATAACCATACCCTTGACCTTGTTCTTACAAATGGCATTGATGTGGAGCATTTAGTAGTGTTTCCACAGAACCCTCTTTTATCAGACCATTGCCTTTATAACTTTTGAGTTTATACTACCGGATTGTACAGCATTAGGCAAGAGTTTTTACACCAGATGTCTAACTGACGGTGCTGTTGCTAGATTTAAGGAAGCGATTCCTTCTTAACAGAGGACTCCTGTGCTAACTCTACTCCCTCCCAGATTGATCAGCTTGTCGATGGTGCTACTGGTTCATTGAGAGTGGCACTGGACTCGATAGCCCCTCTAAAAAAGTGGATCATTAAGCAAAGGAGGCTCGCTCCATGGTACAACCCTCAGACCCGCATATTGAAGCAAGCATCACGGAAGCTTGAGGGCATACGGCGTTCCAACGGTCTGGAGGAGTCCCGATTGGTTTGGCGGGATAGTCTGAGAACATATAAGAAGGCCCTCCGTAATGCCAGAGGAGCCTACTACTCATCACTAATAGAGAAAAACAAGAGCAACCCTAGGTTTCTCTTTAGCACTGTGGCCAGGCTGGCTGAGAGTCATAGCTCAGTGGATCCGTGTATTCCTATAGACCTTAGTAGTAATGACTTCATGAACTTCTTCAATGGTAAGATTCTGGTTATTAGAGGCAGGATCGGGGATCTCCTGCCCTCGACTACTGCCGGTCCATCCTCAGATGGAATGGCCATGGAGGAGGCTGTGGGCCCTGCTGTATGTCTGGATAGATTTTCTACCATCAACCTCGACTAACTGTCTTCAATGGTTTCTACTTCTAAATCTTCTACCCGTCTCCTGGACCCTGTTCCGACTAAGCTGTTTAAGGAAGTTTTACCTTTAATTAGTGCCCCTCTACTAGATATTATCAATGGGTCTTTACTAATGGGTCATGTACCACAGTCTTTTAAATTAGCTGTAATCAAACCTCTTCTTAAGAAGCCCACTCTGGATCCAGAGGTGTTGGCTAAATATAGACCTATCTCTAACCTTCCCTTCCTTTCTAAGATACTGGAGAAGGTAGTCACAAATCAGTTGTGTGACTTTTTACATCAAAATAGCTTATTTGAGGAGTTTCAGTCAGGATTTAGAAAGCATCATAGCACAAAAACAGCACTAGTGACAATTACTAATGACCTTCTAGTTGCACCAGATAGGGGACTTGTCTCTGTACTTGCCTTGTTAGACCTTAGTGCAGCGTTCGACACCTTTGACCATGACATCTTATTACAGAGACTAGACCAGTCGATTGGTATTAAAGGTACAGCACTAAGCTGGTTTAAGTCGTATTTATCAGATCGATCTCAGTTTGTATTTGTAAACGATGAGGCCTCGATGACCACCGCCGTTCGTCATGGAGTTCCACAAGGTTCTGTGCTTGGACCAATTTTATTGACCTTATATATGCTTCCTTTAGGCAGTATTATCAGAAAACACTCCATAAACTTTCACTGTTATGCCGATGATACTCAACTATATCTGTCGATCAAGCCAGATGAAATCCACCAGGTTGCTAAACTTCAAGCGTGTCTTAAAGACATCAAAACCTGGATGACCTGCAACTTCCGCTGCTGATTTCTCTGGATGGCTCTGGATGGCATCGCTCTGGCATCCACCACCACCGTAAGGAATCTCAGACTTATTTTCGACAAGGACCTGTCCTTTGGCTCCCACGTGAAACAGATCTCAAGGACTGCCTTTTTTCACCTACAGAACATCTCAAAGATCCGGCACATCCTGTCTCAAAGCGATGCAGAAACGTTGATCCACGCATTTGTTACCTCAAGACTGGATTACTGTAACTCCGTATTATCAGGCTGCTCCGGTAAGTACCTTGGTTCTCTCCAGTTGATCCAGTTTGCTGCAGCTTGTGTACTAACAAGGACGCGGAAGAGAGATCACATTACTCCTGTACTAGCTGATCTCCACTGGCTTCCTGTAAGATTGAGAATCATATTTAAAATCCTTCTCCTTACCTACAAAGCCTTAACTGGTGATGCACCATCATATCTTAAGGAGCTTATAGTGCCATATTACCCCACTAGAGCATTACGCTCACTGAATGCAGGGTTACTTGTGGTTCTCAGAGTGTTAAAAAGTAGGTTGGGGTCTAGAGCTTTCAGTTATCGGGCTCCTCTTCTGTGGAATCAGCTTCCACTTTCAGTCCGGGGGGCAGGCACATTCACCTCATTTAAGAGTAGGCTTAAGACTTTCCTCTTTGATAGCGCTTATAGTTAGGGCTGTTTCAGGCTTATAGTTAGGGCTGGCTCAGGTTTGCCCTGGTCCAGCCCCTAGATATGCTGCTATAGGCCATGGCCCTGCTGATTTACAGATTGTAAAGCCCTCCGAGGTAAAGTTGTATTTGTGATGTTGGGCTATATAAAATGAACTGAATTGAATTGAAAAAATTATGTCCATACCCAATCATCCAAATGGAGTGGACATGATGGGCAATGGCTGAAAGAGAACTTTGGAAGGATATCTTACTCAAGTTTGTTGACATTGAGGGCAGCTTCTGCAATACTGGGCTGCATCAGCACATAGACCAGGCCAGTGGAAATGTTTCTTAATGCGGTCAAAACTTTTGTGTTTCCCTAAGTGGCCTGCCCAGGGTATAGAGTGACCAAGCTCGAGTACAATTCCTCTCGCAGATTTAGGTACCATTAGCTGCTTTGCTGACCCCTGCTTGTGTTAAAGTATACCATCCTCTGTGAAGTACCCATCCCCCTTAATCAGTTCACGCCCTTCCCCTTGATCCAATGCCCTAGCCTGCCGTAGACAAGCAGTTAAGCTAGCGTCATTTTGTTGCATCGCCTGCATGTCAGTCGGTATTTGATACCCTAAAGGCTATGTTGGGTTTGGTTCTACGAGTGGATCAACTTTCGTCTTTAGAAACTTTTCCTGTCTTTTCTATCTATGTGTTTTATGATCCCGATTCCCCTACGGCACCAATTCACTGATGATGAGGATGCAGCATTTATCGGGATAAATGCTGCAACGGGATATGCACGGCTGCATGCAAAAGTGAATATTTGTGGAATATTAATTTTCTTTATCAGAATAAAGGCAAAAGCTAGAATATTTGGTCATTTTAAACATGCTGTGTTACTATAATGTCCAAAAAAATAGCTAGGTTTGTTTTTTATTTTTTTAAAAATTGTTCGATTTCAATATTGAGAATTATTACATTTACAATTACCATAGAATCCAGGAGAAAATTGTCTTTTTATTTATTTGCATTGCACTGCTTTCTTTTTCTGAACTCTATGCTTTCCTTTAATAATATGTTTTCGAGCAGCAAACACAACAACGACAATCCAAGCAAAAATATGTTCAAACTGAAAAAATAATCCAGGTATTAGACGGAACAAGTTAAACGATGAGTTTTGCATTCGGGACAGTGTCGGACCACGACTGGCCGTGTAACCATTACATCAGCGCTGCAAGACTTTTGATTACCCTCAGTGCTGCTTGGCGATGTAGATTTCTTCAACGTTTCTCATCACCTGGGACAGTCTGACTCAACTAACTTTGCTTCAGGGTCCAACCCACCGAATAGCTCACGCCTCCTCGCAGAGGAAAGAGGGAGAAACCAGGATATGACCTCTTGTCTGCCCTAGAAACGTATGCAAACTCATAAAGCAGCAATGAGATTCTATAGAAAGACATTCTCACATCAGACTACTAGTTAGATTGTGCTGTATTTGGTGTGCTTTTTTTTTTCATGAACCTGCAGCTGGTATGTTCACCATAACTTTCATCCTAAATATTGCAGCTTAGTTACTGGCCGCTATCCATGGGTGTAGTTATGGCGTGAAGGAAGAAGAGGAGAGAAAACAACTTAGTTAAGTTTAGGAAAAACAGCCTGGGCTTCGAAATAAGTACATAAACTTAGTCAAACATAAACAAATAATACTGACGTGTCTTTGTGACATGAACACGGGTCTCCTGGTTGAAAGTCCTGTGTTTGTTTGAACCGTCAGACATCCCACATCTAATATCAGAAAGATTTATTTATTTTGCAACGAGGGGGAAACGAGGGCTGGTGAAATTGTTGGGGGAGTTTTAAGCATCAAGGTACGGCGCTGAGAGATATCAAGGCCAGAGATTACAAAAGTAGAAGGAAAAAAAAGCTCTCATATTTTTTTCCACTATCAATCCTCAAAACAAATTATTATTTTTTTCCACAGAGTGAGACAAGGATGGATCGGGGGAGGGAGGGGGGTAGTTGATTTTTCTTTTTTCTCTGTTTTTCCCTCTTCTCTTTTCTCCTTATTTTTCAACAGATGTAAAAAATTATTGAAATCCCAGCAGGCCTCATTACCACCGCCCCTCCAGAGAGCCGGGGCAGGGCTTTAAGGTCTTCAAGTAACGATTGAAACATGATTTGTATTAAAGCCAACGATCTTCCTCGCCAGAGCATCAAATTAGCGAGAACCTCTGCTGAAGAAAGGAAGAGATGGCGCCAAAATGTAATCGTCTCTGACGCCACGAGCCACGGACGACGTTCGGAGCTGAGATGCAGCGAGCTCTCTCAAGGAAAGTTTGCTCGCTGACGGCGCTGTAGTATTCAATAAAAGTCCTCCGACAAGGACAAAATGTCAGAGAGTCAAATGTAGAGCGAGAAGAATCATTCGGCCTCATATTTCACTATAAGGTGAGACGGTTTCCTAAACATTTTTTCTGCATCTGTCTGAGTCCGTTAAAGCTGATAAAGGAAGATTGTTGTTGGTGTTTGATGCTGGGGATCGCGGTCCCCGAGGAGGCCGTCTGTGTTTGAATAATCACGGCTTTGTTTCTCCTGTTTGTTAATGGAGATGGTTTAACCTTACAAATCCCGAACCTTTGCTTCACATAACACTTTCCCTTTCTAGAGACGCAGACACAATTCATATTCTGGAAAAACACTCAAGAGGTCATTGTTTAAAATCTCTGTTTTTTGCTGATGTTTTTGTCAATCAAACCAAACCTTTCCTACCCGACAAACTAAATATGCATAACACTATTTCACTCAGGCTTTTGTTATCTGGTGTTCGTAGTGAGGAAAACATGCAATCAAGTAATATACATAAACAGTAAAACAGTAATAAAAACAGTAAAGAAGAATACAATATTAAATATACAGATGGAATATGCAAGTATATAAAAGTATCTATATTGCACCAGATGAACGTAATTAAAGTGGCCAAAGTAATTAAAGTGTTATAAGTGTTTTGTGGTCTACTGTGTGCTCAGCTTGTTATGCAGTCTGACAGCAGCGGGAAGGAAGGACTTTTTGGTACCTCTCATAATCATGAACCAGACCACAAAAGGGAGGATGGTTGGTGCGGTGTATCGGTCAAACAACTAACTATTCCCCCCGTCCTGCCGTTGCTGAATCAAACTGCTGCTGGTCCGCCTGAGCCCTATTCCTCTTACCTGGTTTACTGAGTTAGCTGAATCATTTTCAGGATAAGATGACGCATGTCAGGCATTTGGATAAATCACCATAGCAACACATCAAAATCCCTTAACCTGCTCCAGGGCAGGCTTACTGCAATTCACTGGATAAGCTGGCCACTCCCACCAGACAAAAAAGGCAGCTCCCTTCCTCCTTGATGAAGGAGCGATATCAGTTATATTAGTTTTATAGGGAGAGTTCTTCGCCAAGATCCGTTCTCGCATCATCATGACTTCCTGTACGAGTGCTATCGATTCTGCCGACAAGGAATCATTTATTTACGAGAGCTTCTCGAGCCGCGGACATTGATCACCACACGCCCATTGCCTGTCTCACAGACATAGACTATCAGCTGCTGCATGCAGTGCTGTTCATAACGTTTATTCAGCGCTTTAGAAACTTATGGATGTGTTGAAAGCACTCATAATTATATGACAGTGTTATTAGTACACCATACATATCATTATTGTAGAAAATTATTAAGGTGGACTCATGAAAAGAGTTCTTATCACTACTTCAATTGATTGGATTTCTGATTATGAATAATGCATACATACAGATCCGCCCATACACATTCAAACTCCTAGTTATATGGTAATCTACATATACATGTATGTACACCAGTGACGGGCCGCCAGGGCCTTCTAAGCCTTGTCTGCTGGCCTAAACAGAATCAGAAAGTTATAGCTATTTTATGATTTAATTAAATTAGTATTATTTATTATTATTTTATTTTTTTTATAATTAAAAGTTATAGCTATTTTATAATGTAATTGTTTTTCACAAATACACTACATGTATTATTATTTTTCCCTATTAGCTTATTTTCTCATTGCACAGCTGTCTTTATCTGTTCCTCTGCTTCAGGCCTCTGGTATGGCTCGGTTTGGGAGCTGGTTAACAGCCTCTTCATCCAATGACATTTCACCTCTCTTTCTATGTGGTAGAGTAGCCTGGTTAAAACAGGCAGTTAAACAGCTGATCCACTGAGTTGGTAGGAACTCTCGGCTGCAGCAAGACGTTAAACCACTAGAGGTCAGCAATAACGCGATCCTAAGCCAGTAAAGTAAAGTAATAATCTTTCTGGTGACTGAGTTGACTGACACACAATAATTTTAATTATTTGCTGCTCCATAGTGGCCAAGACATTTAGAGAGATGAATTCATATTCAGATGCTCATTGATTTTTTTTATTGATACATGAGAATACAAACAAGATGGCGAAGTGCAAAGACTGAAACGTGTGACCTCATCAAGTTTGGCTAGACAACTTTTGACTTTACTGAGCAATCGAGCAACTGAATAGATATCTTTCACCGAAAGTGATGTCATCGTCACTGTGTTTCACTGTGTGTCTTCCAACTTCTCTTCCTCCGCTGATGTCTCGCAAACAACCTGACTATGAAGAAGGCAGATGTTATAATGACAGGAGAAGGCTGTACCTCCCTCCTGGCAGGTCTACCTGCTAGTTTCATCCGACCTGTGCAGCTCATCCAGAATGCAGCAGCTCGACTGGTCTTTAACCTAACGCAATTCACCCACAGTGCTCCGCTCCTCCGCGCCGTTCACTGGTTACTGGTTGTCGCCCGCATCCACTTCAAAACATTGGTACTTGCGTACCGTGCTACAAACACACCGGGTCCAGTCTACATCCAGGACATAGTAAAACCGTACACCCCAGCTCGTACACCCTAGTTCGTTCACTTCGCTCAGCTTCTGCCAATCGGCTTGAAGCTCCGTCACTGCGAGCTAAACACTCTACAAAGTCACGACTGTTTGCTGTCCTGGCTCCTCAATGGTGGAATGAGCGCCCCATTGACATCAAGACAGCAGAAAGTCTCTACATCTTCTACCGCAAACTACAAAAAACTATTTTTCAACTACACCTTGAATAGGGAAGGTAGCACCATAGTAGCAGTTAAATGGCACTCACTGATAGCACTTTGTAGTTTAACTTTACTGAAGAAATTGTACTTTCTTGATTCTTGTTGTTCTGAGTTTGTACTCATGGTTGAATGCACTTATTTATTGTAAGTCGCTTGGATAAAAGTGTCATCTAAATGAAATGTAATGTAATGTAAAAGGCTGTAAGCATGAAAAAAGACACACAAATATATATATATATATATATATATATATATATATATAATTAAAAAAGAGGTAGAGGAAGGAGATGAGGATGGAGCGGATGCCTAATTGATTTAATAACCTCGAGGTCTGACCCTCACTGAGAGGACAAATCTCTACACAACATTTGACCCTTTCTGTAGCACATGGAACGTCCGGGCTGGTGTGGTTGCAAACACCATCGCCTCACTGTAAGAGGGGCCGGGGTTCGATTCTCGCGCTGGACGGGCCTGCTGTGTAAAGTTTGCATGTTTCTCCCGGTGACAGCGTGGGTTCTCTCCAGGTTCTCTGGCCTCCTTCCAAAGGCATCCAGATTATGTTGATTTGCCCAAAATCACCTGGGATTGGCTCCAGCCCCCTGCCTGGAACACTAAAAAGGATAAGCATTTATAGATGACTCCTACTGTGGATCAACAATGTCTCCTTCTCCCAGCCCTCATCTCAAAGCCGTTTGCAGACATATAACTGTAAAATCCCATCAGAAGTGAAGAGAAATTAGAAATCTGCAAATTCAGAACTTGCCGGCTAGTTGGTGAACATTTTGTGGCGTTTTATAATTTGAGTTCTACACATCTACGAATGCTTTCTGCATATGTCGCCCCAGTGGTGTATAGGAACAAAGTAGAAATACTTAATTACTGTACTTAAGTAGTTTTTTGGGATATCTGTACTCTACTTTACTATTTATATTTATGTTGACTTTTACTTCACTACATTTTGCAAAGAAAACTGGTACTTTTACTCTGATACATTTCCCCTGAAACCTTTGTTACTCGCTACAACATCAAATCTGTCTTTAGAAAAATGAATCATGAGACCTACATGTAAAACAATATTTTCACGGACCGCGTCCCATCTCGGGGTGACGGTAGACAACGACACCCAACGTGTGTTCTTTATGTCCAGTCTACTCCTTAACTTAAACCTTTATGTCCAGTCTACTGCTTAAGTTAAAACCCGCTTCACAAAGACAGGATGTTGAAATGGAAGCAGGTTTTCGTGTTTTTTTGGCGATCTCAGGATACTTAGCCTTGGTTTTAGTCCAGAACACCGACAGAGTTGAAACATACTTAAGTTTCATTTTTGGGGTAAGGTATACACATAAGCTCCTGACATGTGCCAAGATGTTCCACAGACGGATATATCCGGTCATTTTTCAAAATAAAAAATATTTCCGGCCTTGATTTTTTTTCTTCACTCATTCTTTCTGTGCGGGGACCCACAGACCGGGCGGAATGAGCATACTTATACACTTCCTGTTACAACTCCTTCATAGTGTCATATTGCTTTTTGGAGAATTATGATAAGTTCATTGTAGATGAAAAGTATACTTATGTACAATATATTATGTTGAAATATTATTGTTGCTTCTGGATGGATCACAGCCAACCCAATTATTTTCAACACAACTCCTTGTCCTTGGTCATGGTGGCCACAGCACTTAAAATAATAAACTTCATAATTCTCAAAATTCTGACCCTTTGCTTTTTTATTAGCAGCATGTACTTTTACTTTCAATAATTAAGTAAATTTTATATCAGAAAAATACCGTAAATATCATACTTTAAGACTTTTACTCAAGTAGTATTCTAATAGGTGACTTTCAGTTTTACTTGAGTCATTTTCCAGTAAAGTTTACTTTACTCTTACTCAAGTATGGCTTTTGGATTTTTTATACACCACTGTGTCACCCTCATCTATCTTTCCCCTTTTCTTTCTTCCCTCCCAGTTCTTCCCTCCCAGGTGTTTTGCTCTCTCTCTCTCTCTCTCTCTCTCTCTCTCTCTCTCTCTCTCTCGAGTGACCCTGAGGCCAGGCAGCGAGACAAGAGAGGATAGAGGAAGAAGAAGAGTGCGATGGGAGCGAAAAGGAGAAAAAAGAAAACTAACTCTCGTCACTCACTCTTCTCCTCCTCCTTCCCCTGCTCCTCACGTCTCCTTTCACTCCCTGTTTGTCTGTGTGAATGAGAAGCTTTGAAGAGGTATCGATTGGCCCTCTGAAAGAAGCAGCCCAGGCAGCCGGACCCCCGCCGCATTGTGAACACGCCTCCCACCTCTATCACACCGGCGGATCAATACGAAGGGCTGCGAGTGAATTCAGCGTGGACAGCTCGAGGAGAAAGATGAGGAGGATGAGGAAGAGGAGGATGAGGAAGAGGAGGAGGAGGAGGAGGAGGAGGAGAGGGTGAGGAAGGTTTCCACCAGCCGTGCTTCGGAAGGAGGAGCGATGAGCAGAATCACTGAGAGACTGATTGACAGGCTGGCATGAAACAGGATAAAGGAAAGTTACAGTTTGGGGAAGGTTGGAGCACTAAAATAACTCTATTTTTTCACAAATGAGTGAATATTAACATTTCATAGAAATTATTTCTCGCAGCTCAAAAACCGTGCTTTAAAAAAAAAGGCGAGGAGGCATCTGTTAACTCTGTCAAACAGAATGTCACACAAGTCAGGATTCAGAAATGATCCGACGTGAGAGATGGAAGCTCTCTGTTCTCTTCTGCAACCCAATTCTGCAATGCGAGACCAACGGTTTTAAGATTGGTCCACTATGAGGAGCGTTTATTTGCCTTCAGTGGCAAATAAACGCTATGGAAAAACGCTAGTGGAAAATAAATGTATTTGTCAATTTGTTTTCACTACCTCTGACACAAAAAATGCCGGTTTGGAAGAAAACAAAAGACATTTGGTACGAAAAAATTGGTCCTCATTTCTTTTGAAAGTCCAGCAACATGAGTAAATTTTCACTTGTAACATGAAAACAGTTAGGAAACAACTTAGTTAGGTTCAGGCAATAAAAACACGTACTTAGGTTCAGGAAACGATCGTGAAAAACCTAATTAGGATTAAGAAAAGATCCTTGTTTGTGTTAAAAATAACTACAGAAGTGAAGGCTGATAAAAACATCAACGTTAACTTCTCACTTTACACGGTGACGCTTGTTACTACGTAACTGGCATCAGTACGCGTGACATGAACAGAAAACACGTCCCAGGTGGTTGTTCATTAAACCGAAATGCAGTCTTACTTTCACCCTGTGATGAATGAACATAGTTAACAAGTCACTAGAAGCCCTGCAAAAACTGCAAATACAGTACCTCAAATTATGCAACTTTAAACACACTTATGTGTTGGTGAAGTCGAAACGTCTAAAAAGAAAACTCTTTGTTTTATCATTGTTTTCTATGAAAAATCCTTATTTCCTAACATTTCACAAGTGGAGGATCTTGAAATCAACTCGCTAAGTGTGAATTTGAGGCGGAGAGTGTGAAGGCAGCTGAGGCGAGTCTGATCCCGACGGTCGGTGGATTATGACTTCATCCAGTACTAATGAGAGCGGCTCAGCTACGAACCCCTTCTCCAAATCAATAAAGAGAGCTAATAAGAGCTGGGCCGTTACAGGCTTACCCAGAGATCACAGCAGGCAGGAGGGAGGACAGCACGCCCAAGCTGGTGGACATTACCGGGGATAAGAGAGAGAGGAGCCCCTGGGAGAAGAGTGTGTCTGCCTGCGGTGGGAGTGGTGGGGTGTATCTAAATGAGTAGTATCCCGTATGAAATAAATGTATACTGCAATGTTTGCACGAATCTTTAACTAATCTTTCAAAAAGAGAGAATTGTTTTCACAGAGAGCATAATTATGTCCTCATGCAACCTGCAGTTTATATGTTTGCTGCAATGCTAACAAGCTGTTGATTGTGCATTTACTATTTTAAATATACAAAACAATAAATGGTTAAACTACACTGTATTCCTGCTGCAAATGGCTTTTACAAAACAAACAGATTTTCCAGTTGAAAGAAGAGTCCATGGTGTTGCCTCAAAATACGCTGTTTTTAAGAAGGATTTTTGCTTCAGTACATCACGACATCGACGTTGGCCAATACTGCAATCAGGCAGCTATGTGGGCATACCAACACACACACACACACACACACACACACACACACACACGCACAGACACACACACACACACACACACACACACACACACACACACACACACACACACACACACACACAGAAGGAGAAGCTGGAAGAGAGAGACTCTTGATGTATTTTTTTCAGCAAACATCTCCTCTTTCTTTGTTGTCCATTGCAGATTGAAGTGTCAAATCCCCCCCCCCCCCCCCGAAACGTGGGGGAGGTGGAAGCGAGTGTGTGTGTGTGTGTGTGTGTGTGTGTGTGTGTGTGTGCGTGTGTGTGTGTGTGTATATGTGTTGAATGCGCCTTGATCAAGCCTTAATCCAGAGTGTAGCACCCCCTCCATCCAACACACACACACACACACACACACGTCCTACTTTGGCCTGATCTATGCAAACAGCATCTCTGCATGGTACACAGCCTCCTCCCGTCTCATGATGGAGAGAAATGAGGAGACTGGGAGGGATGACAGACACAGGAAGAGAGAGAGGAATATATAGCAAGCAAACAAAACAAGTGGGGGGATGAGGGGGAGAGTGTCACCAGTAACGGGTTCTTCAGTCCAAATCTGACACTGGGCCACACAACTTGGAACATGGTGGAAGGGTGTAGCACTGGGCAAGAAAGAACCCATTACATTTAGGAGTAGATAGACTCTACTGGAGGTCTGCACTCTCTAAATGCCCCTTTAGTTACCTCTGCCAAGAGGTTATATTTTCAGTTTAGTGCTTTGTTTGTCTTTTTGTCCGCAGGATTATGTTAAATCTAGTGGTATGATTTCCATAAAACTTGGTGGAAAGGTGAAATGTTGAGCAGGGAAGAACCCATTACATTTTGGAGTTGATAGGCCTTGTCTAGGTCTGCGCTCTCCAAGCACTCTTTTACTTTGACCACGGTTATACTTTGTGAGAAGTTGTAGCATGGGCCAGGGAAATAACCCATTACAGTTTGGAGCAGATTGGCCTTGGTGGGGGTCTGCGCTCTATCAGTGGCCTCATAGGTCATGTTTTTGGTTTGTTAGTTTGTTTGTCTGTCTGTGGGATTATGAAGAAATGCTGGCCCGATTTCCATGAAACTTTGTACAACATTTTGGAGTGGATTGGCCATGCCTGAGGTCTGATGGCAATAATTAAATATTATATCAAATACCGTAAAACATGGATTGATGAGAATATTTATTGAGGGAACTACAGGGTTCTCTTGAGAATGATGAGTGTCCCTGAAGCACACTTATTACTGTGATGAAGGCACACTGATATAGAATTTGTAGTGAGTTGGAAAACTCTACCTCTCTCATACCAGATGTCAAATAATCACACAGGTCTCACAGCTCTGTCTGTAACAGGCCTCACATGTTGGCATAGTCATAACACACTTTTTTACCAAATGAAGATCTATGTTTGAAGGTCAACAATCTTACTTTAAGAGATAGGCAGAAAGCAGAAGAGTGTCTGAAAACGGCTTGAAAAAAAGGTGGAGAAACCAGTTGGAGACGGAAGGAAAATAATATAGAAAGAGGAAGACATGGATGGAGAGACTGGATGAGAGAGAGGAAGAGGGATCACATTACAGGTGGGAATGAGAGAAAATGGTGGAGCGAAAAACGAGGGGAGAAAAAGGAGAGGGAGGGAGAGAGAGAGAGAGAGAGAGAGAGAGAGAGAGAGAGAGAGAGAGGGGGAGAGAGAGAGAGAGAGAGAGAGCCAGCGGGGTTAAAATTCTTTCAGATCAGGTACACATAATAGGCCTCTTTAATATTCATAGTTTCCTCAGGTACAGCGAAGGTTAAATTTTACTTACTTTTCAACTCTCATTACTAATACATGACGGCAATAAGAATATTCAAAGCGGACGGGTGACCAAAGGTTGATGAGAACCGTACCTTTCCTCTGACATTTAAACACATTACCATTTCAGGCCCCCTTCCTCTCAATCCCGTCCGCCAGAATAAATTGCCAGCTAATCACGACTTGCCCTGCGCGCCCGGCCTGAATGATGATATGCCGAGTCCACCCCTCTTCCATTAGGACCCCACTCATTATGTGGGAAAGGAGAGAGTCAAAGTGTGTGTGAGAGGACTTGATCTATCTATCTATCTATCTATCTATCTATCTATCTATCTATCTATCTATCTATCTATCTATCTATCTATCTATCTATCTATCTATCTATCTATCTATCTATCCATCCATCTATCCATCTATCTATCTATCATCCATCCATCCATCTATCCATCTATCATCCATCCATCCATCCATCATTAATCCATTTGTCCATGCATAAGTGTGTTATTTGCAGAGCTTTTATGGGGTAGAATCCTGGAATCATGCAAAAATAAAAAATGTAACTTGTAGCTGGCCAACCTGATCTCATGGGAAGGCATAAGGCCAAGAGAGTAAGATTTAGTGGCATCTAGTGGTATGTTGTAGCTTGCCACCAACTAAATACCCCTCTGCTCACCCCTCCCTTTCCAACGGTGTTGAAGAACTACGGAGGCCTTTAGGAAGGAGGATTCATCTTTAGGATTCCTCAGTCTTCTGAGTGAAGTTTATAAAGAATGAAGAACACAGAAATCCGTCAGTATCCGTCAGTATCCGTCAGTATCCGTCATTCCGTCGTTGCCTCAGCCAGCAGAGAAGTTTACTGGAAAAAGCTTTTGGCCGGTCGTCCATGCTGTCAAAGTGACGGTGGCCGACTTTTTTAGGTTTCACTTTAGTCTACATGTTCACAGATATATTGAAAAAGTTTGGGCTTTTTACTCTTTTACTATTTTATTTCACTGACAGTACCACACGTAGTTGCTGTCAAATCGAGTATATCCTTCACTTCACCTAGTTCACTTCACCACATCGACCAGTCTGCTCTCATTACATTACATTTAGCTGACGCTTTTATCCAATGCGACTTACATTTTTGCTCTATACACCATAGACCCAGCAACGGGGAGCAATTAGGGGTTAAGTGTCTTGCTCAAGAACACAATGACAAGGACTGGCAGAGCGCGAAACACCAACCCTCTGATTGAAAGACAGGCATGCTAACCACTTAGCCACAGTCGCCCCTACACTTTGTGTGTGTAGTTTTGTCTATGTGTATAGTTGTGTCCATGTGTAGAAAACACGTCCCAGGTGTGGGACGTGTGTGTAGTTGGAGGACCTCAACAAGTGACAGCAGATGCTTGATGTAGCATGAAGAAAAAATGGCATTACAACATTACAAAGTACTTGTACAAAAAACAGTAACGTCTTGGTGCTTATCAATAATACAATCTTTAATTATTTAGCACCGGGGCCGTTTAATACCGGGTTTCTGAATGCATCACTCGAGCCAGTGTCCGTTCTGGGCTGCTGTAGAAACATGGCGGTGCAAGATGGCGGACTCCGTGGAAGACGACCCGCTCCCTAGAATTATTTAAATTGCTTCAGGTTTGAGGTGATTATACACTGATTAACACAGTTTTACATATTGTATTCCACTGCTGCCAATTAATCCCCCTAAATGTTATAATGCATTCAAGGCATTCTGCGTGTCATTTTACACCTCGTTGTTTGCGTGAAACAGTCACAGTTAGCAAGAAAACCATTTAGTTCGGTTGAGGAAAAATATCCTTGTTGTGCTAATAAATAAGCATGTTTTCAAAATAATATTAAAATAATAATTTTAAAGATAAATCAACCAAACTTTTGGACACATACCTTCTTTTTGACAACGGTCCCACATCTTTTTTACTGCTACTCTGACGCATCCAAATGCGATATGATTAATTGATGTTCAAATGCTGCACATTCAGGGAACACATGTACCAACAAGAGCTGCCAAAACCTCAAAAGGTAAGATCAGAAGTATTCAGATTGAATGTGTCAGCCATGTGTCCAGATGAGAGCGAGTCCTTCAGGTGCTGCTGTGACACGACGGTGAACAAACAGGGACAAAGCTCTCTCCATCAGGGCCGATCAGCGTCAGAGACGCCCGACATGACTTGAAGTGTCTGTCGCCCCGAGGCAGTCACCCCGGCAACAGGAGGGATGACAGGAGAGGAGAGAGAGGACGAGAGGAGGAATAGGGCAGGTGACAGAGGCAGGGAAGCACAGACTGCCACCATTTGTATTGATATATTTTATAGATGAGCATGCATTCCCTAAATCTATTAACTTGACCTTTTGATCTTTGGTTGCACCAATTTGGTCCACAAAAAGTATGAAAGTATACACACAATCAAAACCAGCTGCAAACAGAGTGAAAATAAGTGGATTTTTCAGGCTCTAAATCAGGAAAACAGCTGACAGCCTTATGCCGTGTTCACACCGGACGCGACGCGAATTTGTGGCGCCGCGTCCACCGCGGAAGTTTACTCGCGCGAGTAGAAAGAGGGTGTTCACACCAAATGCGAATTTGCGGCGCGACCAAAGGGCCGTGGCTTAGCTCTGTTGCTTGCCTCTGTGAGAGACAAGCGACGAAGCTTTCATTTCCACTATCGACCATGGAATAAATAACCACTAGTTCTGCTTTATACTTGTTGTGGAAGTCCCAAACATGTCGGAACATTAAACGCCCTCGTATTTGGGTTCATAACATCATCCGTAGCCGCACACAGCTCGGTGAATTTCACCGACTCCTCCAGGAACTGCGTCTCGCGTATCTCCGTAAAACGATACCGATTATGCCATCCACCATGGAAATAATCACCAGTTCTGCTTTATACTTTTTGTGTAAACTCCACTTATGTCGGAACATCAAACTCCATGGTGTCTGGGTTCATACTATTATCCGTAGTCCCACAACAGCGTCTCAATGAAGCCGCTGTCAGCGCTGGTTCAGGCGGAGCAGCAGCAGTTTCATTCAGAAACGGGGAGACGGCGGTGGTGACGGGCGGAGCTGCTCAACGCTGATTCTCAACGCTGATTGGCTGCCGCAACTTTGCGTCACGCGATTTCTCCGCCAGAGTTGGGATAATTCAACTCACGCGAATTCGCGCCGCGTCCTTCGCTTTGTTCGCCCCAGGTCAAATGTTCTGTTCGCGCCGCCTCCAACGCGTCTATCTCGCCGCACATTCGCAAATTCGCAAATTCGCGCCGCAGTGCGTCTGTGGATTGACTTTACATGTAAACTGGTCGCGCCGCAAATTTGCGTCACGTCCGGTGTGAACACGGCATTAGAGATGTCTCCCTCAAACTCGTGAACCCTGAAGTTTTCTCGTGTTTCTAACTTTATCTCCGGTCTTGTTTTTGTTTTTTTCGCGCAGGGCCGTGGCTCTTGCAGTTTGTTCGGACTTGAGTGACAGCCGATGGTATTTGAAGATGTGGGATAGCGACTTTTTTTGACTTGTCGTATGATTTCTCCAGCGTCGACTTCAAGGCGTTCTTTGAAGTGATCAAAGTGAAACAGTGATGATGTCAAATCGTCCTTCTGGACAGAGTTTAAGGCGGCCATTATCCATCCGTCCGTCCGTCAAACCTGCACCTCCGCTTTTCGCTCCACTTGTTAGAAACTTGTGGACGACAATAGGTTCTGGTCGCAAAACCCTTCAGTTTACATCCATTAAACTCATATTCTATAATATAAAGGAGCTGTTGTCTTTACTCTCTAAAACGTTCTAAAAAGTGTGTTTTCATGCAAGTAGTCCTTTGAGTCTGATCCTGGTTTTCATCATATTTTTAATATGATGAATGGAGCATAGAGCAACCAGGCTTCCTGGCTCTTTGAATACATGATTCTACCATTATCCAAGATTTCTGTTTGACTTTTTCACATCCAGCATTTCTGTACTGATTGAGTTGCCTCAGCGGATCAGGATGAACCCAGTTTCATAACTGTTACACGACCTCAGTGGAGAACAAACCTGTCAACACGCTCTCACTCCCAACTCGTCAAATACCGACGCTCATGCGTGGTGTATTTTCAAAATGAAGTCCTGTGTTCACAGAAAACATACAGTTTCCACGCGTTAAATGCATAGTCTTTTCAAAATAAACTTCCGTTTTGACATGAACAGTACATTTTCCAATCCTTGCAAGTCTTTTCAAAATTAACCTCCAATGTAGTTTTTTAACCAGCATATTCATATTTAACCAGAAGAAAGACTCAATCAATACTCACGATGTAGCAATGTGTGTTGCAGGTGGAATCTAGGAATTGTGCAGAAAGTAGAGTGAAAGAAGTCTCTAATAGAGTGTGCATATATTCATCCGTTCAGGCCCACGTTCTCACGCCTGAATCCCTGCACGCTTGTTTGTCACTTAAACGAAAGCTCGCAGACTGACAGGCCGATATCCGAGTCTTTAAAAACGAAACTACCAGCAAATTAATTTTTCATCCTTTCTTATCAGTGACTGATGGGTCGCCGGGTCCCTCCCAAAACCCTCTGTGTCCCCCCGGGCAACTCCTGCAGCCCGGGAACCAAAGTTTTTCATCCTAAACGATGGTAAATGGCTCGCTGCACAAATAATGCATAAACAGCTGTTTTGCCCAAGTAAGTTATCCTCTTAAAAGATTCAGAACCCTCTCTCTCTCCGCCGTCCCAGAGCCTCCTGCTCTCTCTCTCTGCCTATCTCCCTCACTCAGTTAATTCATCAATTTCTTATGATAGCAACAGTTCTGCTCGGCGTGGGTGTTTAAGTACCAATTAGGGGGCGGGTTCCCCTCGGCCCGATCTGCCACACCTCTCCTCCTCCTCTTACAACGCCTCTCTTCCTCTCTTGCCTCTATTCCACTCCTCCTCTGTCCATTTTCTTGTAATTTATTAATTTTTTTTGGTAACTCCCGAGCTGCAACCCGTCCCCTCTCCTTTCCACACACCACAAGTCGGTCCTTCATGTCTATCAAATCTCTTCTCTCGTCTCAGAAGTCCACATTTGAGAGATTTGCTGGAGAGTCTTTATTAACTTTTTAGTACTTTGAATTATTCATCCCAGATAATCACTGATCAAAAGGCAGAAAACTCACATCAATCAGGAGGAACTTTGAGTGGGTGGCCTCCTCGAGCCAGCTAAAAATCAGGGACAATTTCTTTTTTTTCTTCTTCTTTTTATATTAAGTCGCCTGCTTTGTTTGCCGCTCGGAAAGCGGCACCTGACATTCAGGAGGGTTGAAATCAGACACGATCTTGTGTTTGCAGTTGATCTTCCACTGATGCCACTGCAAGTTAACGCTGGTAGAACACAGATGACGGCTTCCTTAAACATGTCAGATAATCTTTTTTTTCTCTCTTTCTTCAGAAGAAAAATGTGTATAAATGTGTGTTTTGATCATGGGAGGAGGATGAAGAGAGTCTGTTTTCTCCCTCCTGGTAGCAGTGCTGGCATATATGATCAGGAAAGCAATGGAGGTTTGCAGGCCACCATCTTTGATTTATGAAGTGCTGCCACTTGGCCTCGCCGTCGTCTTCAAGCTCCGAGTTCTCCAGAGGAGCGGAGGCCGTTGTGTCTTGCGTCTCAGATGTTGCTGCCAAGCGTCGCACAGACCGCCTGCTCACAAGGAAACGCAGCTGTCAACCGGAACAAATGCAGACGCACAACACAAACAAAGTGTGAGCGGCGTCTTTATCAGGAACCCGAAGGGAAATTAGAACCAGCAGAAACCTGATTACAAATATTTTTCACATTTTTGATGATAAGTAAAACAACTGTAATAATGATGGTATCGGCTACATTTTGATCAGAGCTTGTAATTGGGGACTGGAAATTGAAACCTGGCATTTATAAGCACTATATATGTTAAAATGGTTTATAAATGCAAATTATGATGCAAATTCAAAACATGCACTACAGGAATGTACTCTTTTGCTTGGTTTTGTTTGGCGAGTGTTTGTTGTGTTAATAGTTTTGTTATGCATCGCTGTGTTGAATAATGACAATATATATGATTGTCATTCCCTTCACCTGCCCTCAGCCACTCATGGGTGTCCTCTGATTATCATTCCCTTCACCTGTGTTTCCACTCCCCTACATATACTCCCACACCTTCCCTTGTCCCCTGTCGGTTTGTCTTTGTTCATGTGCTCCACGTCCTGTGCCACCTTTTCCTAGTTTTGTTTAGAGTTTTTTGAAGTAACTTTAAAGTAAAGAACGTTTTGGATTTTTCCCCCCCTCAAACCTGCTTCCGGTCTCTTCCTTTGCACCTGAGTCTCCGCCCCACACACCTGGGGCGTGACAGGACAAACCGACCATGACTGACTCAGCAGAGGAGAGCCCCATGCATTCAGCTCTCCGGAAGCAAGGAGAACGGTTGTACAACCATGAACAGTTGATCTCTGGTTTGGAGGGCGGGCTCCGGGAACTTCACACTCGCCAAGGTTCTTTTCAAGACGACATGACAGGCCAGCTGCAAGCTCTAGGCCTCCAGATGCAGCAGGTGCTCTCCAGCCTCGGTTCTCCACCTCCAGCGGTACCAGCCCCGTCTGGTCCACCGGTCCCGCTGGCCCCGGGGCCCTCACCCAACTCGCACTCGGAGCCCAGAGTCCCACAAATTGAGAGGTACGACGGTGCAACGCGACGCTCCTTTCTCTCACTATGCTCCCTCACCTTTGACCTCCAACCCTCGTCCTACCCCATTGAACGGTCCAGAGTGGCGTTCATCATTACCAACCTCACAGGGAGGGCACGGGAGTGGGCCACAGCTGAGTGGGATCATCAGTCGGTTATTTGCCACCCTGATTTGGACTTTTCCGGGGCCCTAAGAAGGGTGTTCGACCACCGGACCCCGGGCAGAGAGGCGGCCCGGGAACCTCTGACTCTCCGGCAGGGGAGCAGTCGGGTGGCTGATTATGCAATCCGCTTCCGCACCCTAGCGGTGGACAGTCAGTGGAAGGACCCCTCTCTCTCTCAGATGCCTTTTTTGGGGGGCTTTCTGAGGAGATTAAGGACCAGATGGCACCTCTCGACCTACCCACAGACCTCGAGGCTTTGGTTTCTTTGGCGACCAAGATTGATAACCGGCTGCACGAGAGGAGGGAGAGACGCCAGGCCGAGGGAGGAACTCCCAGTTCCTGTAGGAAGTTTTCTCCACCACATCAGCCAGACCTACACCCGAGCTTGGGTTGGAACCGCCACGCCAGCTCCTCAGCACCCCATAGTGGAGGGGAGGAGCCCATGCAGCTGGGCCGCACTCACCTCTCTCCAGAGGAGCACCAGCGCCGATTAGTGGAGGGGAGGTGCTTCTTCTGCGGGAGGTCGGGACACCTCCTGGCTAAGTGTCCAGCAAAAGGCCGGGCTCGCCAGTAGAAGGAGGGTTACTGGTGAGCCAAATCCCTTCCCCCCCACGTACCTCCAGATCCCTGACCCACGCTCTCCTGTCGTCTCCTGCTGTTTCCCTGGAACTGGCGGAATTCATCGATTCCGGTGCAGACGAGCGTTTCATCGACCGGGGGCTGGCAGAACAACTCCAGCTACGGTTGGAACCCCTTGAGGCTCCCTTGGACGGCAGTCTGCTTTGTCGTGTGACTCACCGTACTCCACCCCTAGGCCTCCTCATGTCAGGTAACCACTCTGAACAGCACATGTTTTGTTACCTACAAAGCCTTAATTGGTGATGCACCATCATATCTTAAGGACCTTATAGTGCCATATTACCCCACGAGAGCATTACGCTCACTGAATGCAGGGTTACTTGTGGTTCCCAGAGTGTTAAAAAGTAGGTTGGGGGCTAGAGCTTTCAGTTATGGGGCTCCTCTTCTGTGGAATCAGCTTCCACTTTCAGTTCGGGGGGCAGGCAGGGTCACCTCATTTAAGAGTAGACTTAAGACTTTCCTCTTTGTATGGCGCGTATAGTTAGGGCTGGCTCAGGTTTGCCCTGGTCCAGCCCCTAGATATGCTGCTATAGGCCTAGACTGCTGGGGGACATTGTAGGATACACTGAGCTCCTCCTTTCCTTCTCTTCCTCTTTTTGCTCCTCCTCTCCTCCTCTTCACCTCTTCTTTCTCTCCTTCTGGATAAATGATTGTCTCTTCAATGCATATTACTAACTCTACTTTCTTTTTCCATGGATTCGTGGCTGCCTGGAACAACTGCTGATACAACCATGGCCCTGCTGATGCAACTGGCCTGGAGCCGTCCTGCCAGCTGCCATGGCCCTGCTTTCTCCTCCCACTGCCCCTGGGATGCCCCTCCTCTATACCTCCTTCTGCTTAATGGGTCGTGGCTATCTGGATCATGGACCATGCATACTACTCATTATATGAATAATTTCTGTCACATTCATTGAATGTGCTGTAACTCCGTTACGTTATACATTCTGGCCACATGACATCTATTGCTTCTGTCCATCCGGGGAGAGGGATCCTCCTCTGTTGCTCTCCCTCAGGTTTCTTCCACTTTTTTTCCCTGTGAAAGGGTTTTTACTATCTTTTTGGGGGAGTTTTTCCTGATCCGATGTGAGGTCCCGGACAGGGATGTCATGTGTACAGATTGTAAAGCCCTCCGAGGCAAACTTGTATTTGTGATGTTGGGCTATACAAAATAAACTGAATTGAATCTTCCATGTCATTGACTCGCCTCTGTCACCCGTCATTCTTGGTTACCCCTGGTTAGTAGAACATAACCCAAACATTGACTGGCTTACAGGGTCCATAGTGGGGTGGAGCACCCATTGTCACTCATCTTGTCTCCGATCTACCTCTCCTATTACTTCTTCCAAGCCTTCGGGCCCCGTTACAGATGCAGCGGACGTCTCTGGGGTTCCCCCCCATATACCAAGACCTCAGGGAGGTGTTTGACAAGACCCATGCCACCCACCTCCCCCCTCACCTCCCCTATGACTGCGCCATCGACCTTCTCGCAGGGGCCTTCCCCCCCAAGGGACGCCTTTACTCTCTATCTGCCCCGGAGACGGAGGCGATGAGCCAGTACATCAAGAGCTCCATGGCTGCGGGTATCATTTGTCCAGCCTCTTCCCCAGCAGGAGCTGGTTTCTTCTTTGTGAGCACGAAAGACAAGTCACTACGCCCCT
Organism: Taurulus bubalis; assembly: GCF_910589615.1. Lineage (NCBI taxonomy): Eukaryota > Metazoa > Chordata > Actinopteri > Perciformes > Cottidae > Taurulus > Taurulus bubalis. The sequence continues at coordinate 22,495,023 of NC_136590.1, read as the reverse complement.
GCATCGACTACCGAGGCCTCAACGACATCACTGTCAAGAATAGGTACCCCCGAGGATACCGGGGAGTTTGTGGCCGCCTGTCAGGTCTGCACCCAGAATAAGACCTCCTGCCAGCGCCCATCGGGGCTCCTACACCCTCTTCCTGTGCCACGGCGACCTTGGTCCCACGTATCTCTGGACTTCGTCACTGGCCTGCCCCCATCCGAAGGTAACTCTGTCATTCTCGCCATTGTTGACCGGTTCTCCAAGATGGCTCACTTTGTTCCTCTGCCAAACAAACAGCAGAGATCATGCTCTCCCAGGTTTTTCGCCTTCATGGTCTTCCACAGGATGTAGTCTCCGACCGTGGGCCCCAGTTCTCGGCCGGGTTCTGGAGGGAGTTCTGCCGCCAGATGGGGGCTACTGCCAGCCTCTCTTCCGGGTTCCATCCCCAGTCTAATGGTCAGACCGAGCGGTACAACTAGGAGATGGAGACAGGGGTCCGTTGTATGGCCTCTCAGAATCCCACCTTCTGGAGCCAACAACTAGGCTGGGTGGCGTACGCCCATAATTCTCTTCCAGTCTCTGCCACAGGTCTCTCCCCATTCCAATGTGTATACGGGTACTTACCCCCTTTGTTTCCAGACCTCGAGGGAGAGATTGCGGTTCCATCCGCACAGGCGCTGGTGCGGCGACGTCATCGTACATGGAGGAGGGCGAGAGCGGCGCTGCTTCGGACGTCGCACAACTACAAAAGGGCAGCCGATAGACACCGTACCCCAGCTCCTCGCTACCGGGTGGGACAGAGGGTCTAGCTGTCCACGAAGGATCTTCCCCTTCGTGGGGAGTCTCATAAGCTTATGCCCAGGTTCGTCGGTCCCTTGCCTATATCCAGGGTAATCAACCCTGCGGCAGTCCGGTTAAGACTCCCCAGAGCCATGCGGGCCCACCCTACCTTCCACGTCTCCAGAGTCAAGCCAGTAAGGACCAGCCCACTGGTTCCCACCTCCAAACCCCCTCCACCCCCATGGATCGTGGACGGCAGCCCAGTCTTCACGGTGAAACGACTATTGGCAGTCCGCCCCAGGGGTCGAGGTCACCAGTTCTTGGTCGACTGGGAGGGATATGGACCAGAGGAGAGGTCCTGGGTTCCGTCCAAGAACATTCTGGACAAGTCCCTCATCAGGGATTTCTACCGGCGCCACCTGGGCCGTCTGGAGCCGGCTCTAGAGGGAGGGGTACTGTAACACCTGGTTGATTGGGTGTCCCCTGATTATCATTCCCTTCACCTGTGTTTTTATATATATATATATATATATATATATATATATATATACTCCCCCACCTTCCCCTGTCGGTTTGTCTTAGTTTTGTTTAGAGTTTTTTGAAGTAACTTTAAAGTAAAGAACGTTTTGGATTTTACCCCCCTCAAACCTGCTTCCGGTCTCTTCCTTTGCACCTGAGTCTCCGCACCACACACCCGGGGCGTGACAGCTATGATATATTCCATACTTGATGTACTTACGGTTGTTCTACTTCTGCTGCCTGGTACCATTTAAAAAAGTTATACATAGATTTCAGACGTGGCAAACAAAGTGGCATTTCTGCCAGTGTGATTGGAAAAAATATCCTCAGTCAAAATAATGAGTTGGTATATCAAGTTTCTCATTATTTTGAGACGGTAAATTGTCAGTTTGAGAGACCAACTCATGATGACTGAAAATATCTTTATTTTTTTCATCAGTGGCAACAGAGCAGCAGGTTGAAAGAAAAAAGGAATCTGCTGTAATTCATAGATATCCCACGCAAGCATATTGTATGAAATCACAAACCAGGAAGTGTAAGGACCGCAACTTGTCACACGGGACGGTGTGATGGCGGTGAACAAACTAGTCTTTCATCCTTTGATTTATTTGTCACTTCCGTAACTTAACCAATAGAAAACCAATCTATTTTTAGGCCCTTTCCTTGAAACTTGCATACCCAAACTATAAAGGTCTACAACCACTAGGGCTATTTGAATAATTTTGGTGTTATAAAAGATACACATGTGAGATTTTGTTCAGATGTATACATATCAGTCTATATGTTACTGGTTAAGAGTAAATGAAGATGATACACACAAAAAAAAGGTTTCAGGTCTGCCTAGAAAAAAACCCTTTTGGGATGATTATTTCTTTTAAATGATGCAGCTGTAAGGTCCAACTCTAATCCAAATCAGAGCACAATGTGTGAACATTCTCTCTGCAAAGGTTGGCTTTGATAAAGTGAAGCAGAACAAAGTTAGCGAGGGTTTAGTACAGAGAACATTCAGGCGAGGTATAAAAAATTTGCACTGGGGCACATTTGTGCACATTTGCGCATATTTGTGCAAATCTGTGACATTTGACTTTTCCAAACCATACATTTCACTTGTATATTACTTATGGTATTCAATACATCCAAATACAGCAGTTTGGGGCTTTTTTCTTCATAAAACAAGCTATGATTTACAGTTGTATATAACAATGATTCTGCCCCCCTAGGGTTTTTAAAGAAGCCACCTTCTGTAGGTAATTTAACCCAAACCACCGTCTTTTCTAACGTTAAAGTTGTTTCCTGTGAAGAGGGACGTTTATTCTGAAAAAGACTGTTTGCAGGTAACAAGCTTTAATTGACACGTGTTGCTGGACATGAAAACACACAAACCTTTAATCACAGGAACCGTTGCATGAGGACACTTTGCACTGTGGCAGGAAAACCCCTGATTTGATTAATATATAAATATCTTGCAATTGTAATACTTAATAATACCTTTTTTTTACTCTTCCTCAGTCCGTCCAGAAGACTTTCAATTTCTCAAACAATCTTCCTCAAAGCCTTCCACACAAACCCATCTCTATTTTCTTCCTGCCATCTCTCCTCCTCCTCCTCTTCTTCCTTTTTCAAGCTGAGTTAAGAGAGACCTCCTCTCCAATTGAATCAAGCCTGTTTTCTTCACAGCAGCCTGTGAGTCGGAGCCCAGGGAAAACAAACCCCTAGAATATAAAAAAAAACATCTTTGAAAACGTCCCCAGATCCGTGCGAGCCTTTCAAGTGCGCCATCTAGATTCATTTACTTCCCCTTTCATGTGAGAAATTTGGATTCATCATTGCAATTAGCTCCGCTGTGTCCCGACCAATTATTCCATTAAATTAACGACTCTTCCGAGATAATAAGGGCTGTAATTGATTTTCTTCTGGGTAGCCAGGCTACTCTACACCTCATTTAAAGGCCTTTTCTACCATCTTGCCCTCATTAGCGCTTCAGTGTAGAGTGTGTGTGTGTGTGTGTGTGTGTATGTGTATGTGTGTGTGTATGACAAGTGCTTTTTCTCCTTACTGACACACACACACGCACACGCACACACACACAAACGGCAAATCAACATTTGAGCTGTGTAAAGTAATTTGTCAAACATTGCCTTTAATGGGATACACGGAGGGATATGTGACACAAATGGGCATTTGTTCCTCCCTTTGTTGTTTCCTGTTTCCTCTTCATGCCCACCACCAGCGTGCTGCCACCCAGAGCCGCTCCTCTTCCTCTTCTCCCTCTTTTTGCAGTAAAGTAGAAGAGCGGAAAGAACATTTAGAAGGAAAAAAATAAAGTGTTAAGGAAGCGGAGGACGGGGTAGATGGGCGGTTGGTGCTGGTGGTGTTGGAGGTGGTGGATGGGTTAAATGAATCATTCATTAGGGCCCACAGAGAGAGGGAGCGAAGGGAGAAAGAGAGAGCGAGAGAGCGTGAAGGAGAGACAGAGGAGGAGGAGGAGGTTGTTCAAAGGGCCGTTGATTTTTCTGGCCCATCCACAGAAGCAGGAGGTCGGTCGCGGGGAGCCCAGGGGAGCCCGGCCCGTCTCCAGTGGAGAGATGGGCGCTCGGTTTACTATAGACCCACACACACACACACACACACACACACACACAGTGGAGAGATGGGCGCTCGGTTTACTATAGACCCACACACACACACACACACACACACACACAGTGGAGAGATGGGCGCTCGGTTTACTATAGACACACACACACACACACACACACACACACACACACACACACACACACACATCACCTCCCGACTGCCCCCGGGCTGATAGGGTCGGCCTCCAGATCTCTCTAATGAAGCCCCTGGCCTCTTCACCGCAGGCTGGGCTGCAAAAAATGTCAAGTTATGATAGTTTTTTAATCAGGTTTAGCTCAAAGAATCTCTCTCTGCAGGTGTGTCTTCATGTCTTTCTTCTTTTTCTCTGAAACACTGCTTCTCTGACCTTTTTAGTTATTGATATGGTATGATATTAGACTCTCTGTCCCTGCTATGCAAAGTGCTCCCTCACCTCTCCTAGATGGGAGAAGAACACACAGAGTAGTTGTTAAGCTTCTTTTTGTTGCTGTTTTGTGAGTCTTTGTAGCAATTCTGTCTCTTTTTATGGTTGTTCAGACATCATCCATAACTCATCTCACCTTTGACAGTCAGGTCATACCCCTCTCCTCCACAGTCACCAATTTGGGAGTTCGGTTTGACCCCCACCTGACCTTTACTGACCATATCAAATTCCTGTGCAAAACCTCTTTTTTATCATCTAAAAAACATCTCCAAACTCCGCCCCGCTTTAACCCTGTCAGACGCAGAGAAGCTCGTCCACGCCTTTTTCTCCTCAAGACTGGAGTACTGCAACTCACTCTGCACTGGGATCACTGACAAGAACATCCAGAAACTACAATATATCCAAAACAGCCCTGACAGGGTCCTGAGGGGAGTCCGGAAATATGACCACATATCACCCATTCTCCACTCACTGCACTGGCTCCCTGTTTCATTCCGGATTAACTACAAAGTCCTAGTACTCACCTATAAATGCATCAATGGACATGCACCCCCCTACCTACAAGAACTTATTACTCCCCTAACCTCCACCCGCACCCTCAGATCCACAGGCCGCTCGCTCCTCCGGGTCCCCAACACCAAGCTCCGCACCATGGGCGACTGGGCCTTTTGCTTGGCGGCGCCACGCTTGTGGAACGGTCTCCCTGACCACCTGAGGGAAACTCAGACACTGAACTATTTTAAGACTGGCCTAAAAACCTTTTTATTCAGGAAGGCATTTTTTACCTTGAGTTAATTTATTGTCAGCTATTACATTCTTATTTTTTTATTTTTATGGGTCGCTTTAACTATGTTTTAATCGGTTTTATTTGTTTTTACTATATGCGTGGCACTCTGAGATTCTTTTGAAGGAAGAGTGCGATAAAAATGAAATACATTATTATTATTATTATTGTTTTCCCAGTTTAGTCATAGTGAATCTATTTGTAGTTGTTTTCTGTCTCTTTTGTGTCTCTCTTGTTGTCATCTTGAGTGGTTATGTCCAATTTGTGGTTATTTTGTGTCTCTTTCTGCAGTGGTTTTTGCCCCATTTCATAGTTGCTGTGAGTCTTTTTCCAATTATTTTGTCTCTTTGTAGCGATTCTGTCTCTTTGTGTGGTTGTTTTCCCTCGGCTTCATACTTGCAATGAGTCTCTTTGCAGCTGTTTGTTGTCTCTTTGTCATTGTTTGAGTCTTTTGTAGTTGTTTTCTTTGTCTGAGCTTGTTCTGCCCCTTTTTGTAGTTGTTTTGTTTCTCTTTGTAGCTGTTTTTTGTTGCTTTGTGGTAATTTTGAGTCTCTTCCTGGTTGGTCGACCAGCATCTCTATGAATTATATTTTGCAGGTGAAGGTCAGGGGGTCCCCTGACACTTTAGGACCCTAGGCCTGTGCACGGTACTCCAGTTCAGTAATCAATTCATGACTAATGACCCCCGAAAGAGTCAGCGATTCTAATCCAATGGATCTCCTCACTGTTCGTTAGCGGCGTAGCCCATCACGTAAGACCCCTCATCACTGACTGGAAACGTAATGTTCAATGTTGCTTTTGCAAAAAAGAAGAAGAACTTTGTGAGAACAACAACAACAATGTGAGTCGCCGCATGTCTAATCAGTGTTTGAGTCTCATGCCGCTGCTGCTGGTGGATTGTGGGTAAATGTTGGGGAGCTTGAATTTAAAGAGGTAAACGACTTTATGATCAAATCGCTCTTTTTTACTCCACCCTCACTTTTTGCAGCGTTTGGATCGTCATCTCTTCATCCCTCCCTCCATCGTCTCTCCAGGAGCGCTGCGCTCTCCTTCCTGCTGAGTCCCTCTGAGGAGTCGAACACACACACACGCACACACAAACGCGCACACACACACACACACACACAGTCTTTGGTTTCTGCATTCCTCAGTAACCAGCCACCATCCAGAAGCCTTAAATCACCAACACAGCACACGCTTCATGCTAATTGATTTTCCTCAACCAGCACCGTCATTAATCCCATTAAACCTCCCATTAATCAGAACAGCATGATCCAGGTTGTTTTTAGTGATTTTTTTAAGAGGTGCAATTTGTGACGTGCGTACATGCTTTGTAATTTTAGGGCGACAGTGTCCTCGCAGTGAAATAACGTAAATATGGTGCATTGAAAATGATGTGAGAATTGAGCTAAAGTTTGTGATGTGAAAAGGAATAAATCCTGTTTTGTTTCGACATGAATAAAAAGGGAGCTTTCTGAATGCAGAAATCAAAAATATTTATTTTTTTCTCATTCTGGAAATGATAAAAACACAAGCACATTCCACCAAATCTATGTGTGAAGACTTTTTTTTTTTTTTTTTTCGCAGCTTTGTGCTGCCGGTTGTTTTCCATTAATGGATGCTGGCATTGATGAAGTCCATTGACTGACTTAATATGCTATTGCATCAACTTTGCTGTAGTTAACGAGGGAAGGAGACGCACTTCTGCAGGCAGAAATCTTCAAAATCTTCCCTCTCATCCGCCTTTTTTATGATTTCTCCCCTTATTGTAATTCCACGAATGTACAGATGTCCTCGGGACAGAACGTCTAAGAAACCTCTGATAGTGATTTCTCAAGCAATTTCCTTGTAGGCTTTTCAGCTCTCCTTCTCTCTTCTTTCCCTCCAAATCACTTCGGGGAGGCCGGCGAGCACCGCGGCGACTATAGATTAGCAGCTAAATTAAAAGTTGATTATTCCCCGGATATCCCCTGGCTGGAAATATATTTACACAGTGGCATTTAACTTTTAAAACCAGCAGTTTCTTTTTTTTGCGAGTGAAATAGCTTGAGGCCGGGTCTACAAGGACCGAGTGTGCATGTGCATATGTGTTAATGTGTGTGTGTGTGTGCACACCAAAGCTAATTACGCTAATCTAAACACTTTGAAAGGCCTTCTAATGAGGCTAATTATGGCTGCGGCTCATCGTTAGCGCTGTGGAGGCCTCGTTAAAGGAGGACACATGAAACAACATAATTGTGGCCAATGAGGCGCCGTCTTATTGAGTTCTTTTTGTCCATATATCTGGTCTATCTTGGTCTGTCTGGCTGACTTAAAGTAAGTTGAGTTCTGGGTTTTAAACCCTTTTTAAAGTCTACATCGTCATTAAAAAAAAATTCAGACAGGATCACGACCGTGATGAGTTTCAGCCCGAATGCGTCCCCGGTTGCTCGTGGTAATGCTAATAAGTTTGAATAATGAAAATTGGGCATTAGTAAGCTTTTAAAATACATTTTAGCTACAATTGCAAATGACATGTGATGTGTCTTTCACATCACTCCAAACGCTGAACACACTTACGACGCCCACTCCAGAGTGACGAGCAGTGAGTGTTGAGGATCCATGCTCGGGACATTTCTGGTGGGGCGCCGGACCTCTGCACTGTGAGAGATGATGGACGATAGGTCTATTTCGCATGCTTCCGTGTTGGAAAGCTCGCCGGTGTCACCATGGTAGCTACTGACATCTATGTTGTTGATGTCTGGACACACATGAGTCTGTCTGAAAGATCTGATTTTAGAAACAATTGGGATTTTTCTGGAGTCTGAATGTACCTCACCACACACGCAACCTGAAACTGAAACTATCCACTACCGATACCGCTGGAGGACCTGAAAAAAACAATCCTTTCTTGTGATTTCACTGAACAGTCTTTTTCTCAGAATCTTTCGCCCTCTGCGGACGTCCCGTATAGGTGTGGCTCAGGATTTTTTGGCAAACCTGGTGACTGCAGTTACAGTCGTACAGTGTGTCAAACTTTACCTCCATCGATCTGATCTGATACCTCGCTCCATCCCACTTTGCTGTGTGTTTAAATGTGATGTACAGTAGAGTGCACTGAGTGGACACTGGGCTGGCCAGAGGCAGAAAAACAAGGGGCCCCTCCATTTATAATTCACTAGTTTGAAGAGTACTGTAAGAGTGTTGGGGAGAGAGAGAGAGAGAGAGAGAGAGAGAGAGAGAGATCCATTAATGGAGTAATCTGGTCCTGAGTGGTGGGGGAGTAAAAACATCTTACCTCCAGGTTTGATGGGGTTTTGTTCATGTTTTTTTTTTTTCTTCACTGCGGCTGAAAGTTAACGTGATCGTTCGGGGATTGAGAGTGAGCTTAATGACTCCACAGCCCCCGAAAACATGTTCAAAGCACACTGCTTTGAACACTGCCATTTAGCTATGCAGGTGGTTGTGGGTTTTACCTGCTTAGGTTACGTGATATCTGCTCTATATTTCAGCATCTTCAAAATAAAAACAGCAAATACGGTTTCTCTGGACAACCCACAACATTTTTCACTGGAACTACTTTCTCCAAATGTGAAAACTGTCGCGGCATCTGCATGGCTTTGATCTGTTTGTAACAATTCTACATGTTCAACACGGATCATCACGGATATTGAAAAGCGTCCATTTGTTGAGGAACGCATGCTGTCCCAAACTGTATGTTTTTGAGAGAGAGAGAGAGAGAGAGAAAGAGAGAGAGAGAGAGAGATCTGCCATTATCTGCAGTGTCCACTGAAGTGTGTCAGGGACTGTTTTGTTGCTTTTTCACTACTCATGTGGCTGTTCTGTCCACAAATGAGACAAGTCTGTGGGGTCGTTAGTACAGTATACTGGCCTGTGTGTGTGTTTTTTCATCTTTAGCCTCAGAGAATCCATATTCTACCTGAACATCTTCCTCCACATGTAACTGACATGCCAAGAGTCAATCAGTGCTAAAAGTCTAAACTCGAAAAAACACCGACAAAAACACCATAAAACATATTGACGTGATGATAGGTGCATTCATATTTAATATTTACAACAAAACACTAGATATCACAGAGACTGTATGCATCAGCCAAGGGTGCACAGTCCTCCAACCATATTATTATTTGAATAGCATAAAATGTCTACAATTCTTGAGAAGGATTCGGATCAGTATCGAAAACAGAAAGACAGTCTTGGCATACGTGCCTCTGAATTTTTCATTTTAAAATGTATTCATTTTTCAAGTGCACTGTTAATGAGAAAACATAATGGAATCGTAGTCCATGTGAAGAGACCGGTAAAGTTAGAGACAAGCTGTCAAAGAAATGGAACATCTAAAAATGCAAAAACAAAAACAGGAAGTTAGCATCACTGGTTCCCTCACTGGTTCCCTCCAAAAAAAAGTAAATGGTGATTCTTTCATTGAATTTTGGATTCTTGCAGAAAATAGTCTTTAATGTTTATGATACTTACAAGTTTTGTTCAGCAAGTTCCATCCATCCATCCATTAACAGCCGCTTATCCGGGGTCGAGTCGCGGTGGGAGCAGGTTCAGCAGGCCGACCCAGGCTTCCCTCTCACCCGCAACACTTTCCAGCTCATTTTGGGGGATCCCGAGGCGTTCCAAGGCCAGCCGGGAGATATAATCCCTCCAGCGTGTCCTTGGTCTTCCCCGGGGTCTCCTACCAGTTGGACGTGACTGGAAAACCCCTAGTGGGAGGCGTCCAGGAGGCATCCTGTCTAGATGCCCGAACCACCTCAGCTGACTCCTTTCGACACGAAGGAGCAGCGGCTCGACTCCAAGCTCCCTCCTGATGTCCGAGCTCCTTACCCTATCTCTAAGGCTGAGCCCGGCCACCCTACGGAGGAAGCTCATTTTGGCCGCAACAAGACGGACCGGTACAGCGCCCCGCTCCACCTTACCCCCCCTCGTGAACAAGACCCCGAGATACTTGAACTCCTTCGTTTGGGGAAGGCAGTTTGTCCCCACCTGGAGGGAGCAATTCACTGGTTTCCAGCAGAGCACCTTGACCTCAGATTTGGAGGTGCAAACTCTCATCCCTGCCGCTTCACACTCGGCTGCAAAACGCCCCAGTGAAAGCTGGAGGTCACGGTCCGAGGAGGCAAACAGGACCACATCATCCGCGAACAGCAGAGAGGCAATCCTGAGACTCCCGAACCGGATCTTCTCCGCCTCCTGGCTGCGCCTAGATTTCCTGTCCATGAAAGTCACGAACAGGACCGGTGATAAAGGGCAGCCCTGGCGGAGGCCAACACCCACCGGGAACGTATCTGACTTATTACCGAGGATACGAACACAGCTCCTACTGCAGGGACCCGGTCGAAGGCCTTCTCCAAGTCTGCAAAGCACATGTAGACTGGTTGGGCAAACTCTCCAGTAGTCTTGCGAGGGTAAAGAGCTGGTCCACTGTTCCAAGGCCGGGACGGAACCCGCACTGTTCGTCTTGAATCTGAGGTTCGACAAGCGGTCGGAGCCTCCTTTCCAGAACCCTGGCATACGTTTTTCCCGGGAGGCTGAACAGTGTGATACCACGATAGTTCGAGCACACTCTCAGGTCCCCCTTCTTGAAGATGGGAACCACCACCCCGTCTGCCAGTCCAAGGGCACTGTTCCCGACCCCCATGTGACACTGAAAAGGCGTGTCAGCCAAGACAGCCCAACAATGTCCAGCGCTTTCAGCATCTCACGGTGGATCTCATCCACCCCCGGCGCCTTGCCACCAAGGAGCATTTTGACTACCTTAGCAACTTCTGCCAGGGATATGGGTGCAACCACCCCAAAGTCTTCAGACACTGCCCCCTCTCCAAGGGACATGTTGGCCGTGTTTAGGAGTTCCTCAAAGTGCTCTTTCCACTGCCCGACGATGTCCCCAGTCCGGGTCCATGAACACAAAACCAATTGATTGCAGTTTGTGACTATTTCACGAACTGCAGAACAAACAGACAAATAACTATATGGAGGAAACACAACCAAAAACAATCATCCAAGTTTGAGAAAATCTTTCGTATCCATTATTTGTTTGCAAACTGTTCTGCCCTTCACAAGGTGGCGCTGGTCTGCTGCTATCCTTTATTCATCCTACTTCATTCATCCTATTTCAGTCTCTGTCGATCCAAAAGTCTGTTTTCTTACGTGACACACACACACACACACACACACACGCACACACACACACACACACACACACACACACACACACACACACACACACACACACACACACACACACACACACAAGTGCATGTATCTCTCAGTCTCAGACACACAGGGAGTCCCAGCCTCCTCATTGATTCTTGCTCACTGACTGTCCCACCGGCCTTGTCCTTTAAAACATGGCCGTTAGGAAATTCACTGACGTGTGTGAATCTGTGTGTTGGCTCCGGAGCTCCTTCCTTACATCATCTGCATGGCTGGACTCGGAGCACTAACACTACCAGAGAGTCATGATTTCTGTTACCCAGGCAGCTCTGCAGGGAGTGAGTGTGTGTGTGTGTGTGTGTGTGTGTGTGTGTGTGTGTGTGTGTGTGTGTGTGTGTGTGTGTATGTGTGTGTGTGTGTTTGTGTGGACTGAAGCAAAGATCAGACCAGCTTGGTGCTTTGCTCAGAGGTTAAGGTCAAGAGTGTCAGGCCAGAGTGTGTGTATGTGTGTGTTTTATTTCTTCTCCTCGCCTTCATCTTCCTCCCTTCACCCTCTTTCCTCTGTCTGTCATCATCCCGTCATCCACACCACCTCCATTGTCTCCTCGTCTGGAGACTCCTGAGGAGCCCACACGATGTGAAAGGTGATGGTCACATGACCGAGCAGCCAGGAAGAGCACCGGGCTTTGAAGCCAACTTTCTTGGCCGAACCGGGATTGCAACTTCCGTCATGTGATACCCAACAAATACTTTTCCCCATAGACTTACATGGGGAAAGAGACTTATGTAAATCAGCAATTTAAAATCAACTTCTGATTTCCCGTCATCGACCCTTTTTCTGTCTTTATACTTCCTCTTTCATGATTACATGGATAATAAGACAAAATAATTTCACAGGGATATCTAGTAATCACGGCGCATTACTTTTTGTAGGTATAGCCACGAGCGCTGGATGAGACCAGCTTGAATTATACATTTACGTGGAGTCAGCTGAAAGCCATACAGACGCTGAAGGGGGCCTCGGTGCATCAGTATCAGACGCCGAGGGCCGCTGACTGAGCATCAGTATTTGATGAGTTGTGAGAAAGAACGGGTCGTGGAGTGTTAGCTTGACTTCCTCCATCGACCATGTGGCCCTCTCCTTGAGCGTCCAAGCTTTTCCCCGTTTCTTTGCCTCTTTTTCTTTTTCCTCTCACCTCTGCCTCCTTCTTCTCCTCTTCCGTCAGCTCTCACCTGCCGAGCTCCCTGCTCTTCTCCTCCACCTCCAACCCCAGGAGGACGCTTCATGCTGGCCATGCTAGTTTCTTTTTACGTGCCATTGGCTTTGCCATGTTACAGTTCTGTCTGCCGCCTCCTGCATCATTTAACAGAAACCTCCCACAGCGGGCGGCAGACAGGTAGAAGAAGAGAAGGAGGAGGAGATGGATGGGGGGGTGAAGTGGGGCTGACGGAGACTACGGGGATGAAGACGAGATGAAGAAAATAGAAAAGTAGACAAAAGGAAAGTGGAGAGGAAAGGAAAAGAAGAAGGATGCATGAGGTTTAGAGACGAGGAGAGGAAGAACACAAAAGTCTTCTAAGTTCACTCACTTAAGATAACAATGTTATGTCTCAGCCACAACAAAATTGTTCCGTACTTTGTTTACATACTTATTTTACGTTAAATTAGGCCTCATTCCGAATTAAGCATCTTCAGACGTTCATATGCGTGATATGTGTCTATCCTTCAGCTTCTAATCTAGCATCATTCTTTGGACATGTTTACATCTTTCCTGTTTACCAGCAGCTCTGTGCATTGAACACAAACCAACTAGCCAACAGTTAGTAAAGCTGGAATAGAGATGAATGTCCAGAAGAGGAGGAGAAACACTCCTACTTTTAAACACCATGGACTTGATATGAAAAATATTACATTTACATGTATATGTATATACTGTATATCACTTTGAGAGAAGATGTTTGAAGGAATGAAGGAGGGAGACTGAGTTCACAGGATCCAATGAGTCCAAAAACATTTTGACATAAAGAACCGAACTGGCAGCCGGTAGCCGGTAACCGGTAGCAGGTAGCCGGTTTGATCCCCGGTCTCCCCATAGTTCTCATGTCGAAGTGTCCTTGAACAAGACTCTGAACCCCCAGATGCTTCTCAGCAGCCCATTGCTTCTAAATTGCTATGGATGGGTTAAATTCAGAGAGCAAATGTCATGTGTAAAAATGTATGTAATGTGACGACGTAATGAAGATTTAAGGTGTGTCTTCCCAGTGTTTCCTGGTCGTTTATTCTCTTCACCTGTTTCCACCTGTGCCTCGTTGCCTGCCTTCCCCTGTGTATTTAGTCTGTGTCTTTCCCTTGTCAGTTGCGGGATTGTAACCCATGTGTGTATGTCGCCTTCGAGGTCGTTTTCTGTATCGTTTTTTTCCTGGTTTTGTAACTTTGCCTGAAGTATAGGTATTTCCTTTCGCCTCACCTGGACTCCCATCTTCAGTTTTTTGCCCCCCAACACACCCGATCAAGACAATTTAGACAAAATAAACGACGTGTTAGGGCATCGACCCATCAAGCATAGAAGAGAACGACGCCAACATGCGATTAACCGGTGATGAGGATGAGGCATTGAGTTAATTTTACAATTATCGGAATATGAATAGTTATAAATGGTGTCCTCAATTTGCAAGACCATGAAGCTACGTTGTAAAAAATCGTGTTGTTTTTCGCTGGAGAAGTCGCATTCCTGAGGCTTCCTCGCTCCACTCCAACATCAGCTGCTCTCTGATTCATCCTCTTTGCTGCCGATCACCTAAATGTTTTAGGAAATGACAGCCGTGCAAGTGTTATTAATTCATCCAGCTTTCAGGCTTTTTTGGGGGGGAGGTTTCTTCTTACCCGCTGCCCACCGGTGGGGGGCTCGGTGTGGGTGGTTGCGATGAAGTCCAGACGGAGTGGATCTTTTTATACATCCCTCACACCTCCACAGCCCAGAGGAGGGTAAGTTATCCTGGCAGCCGGTCTTCAAGCATTTACCCAGCCTGCCTCAGTCTGCAGCATGAACATCTCTTCATGAAGCTGGTAGATTACAGGACAGACAAGGTCATGCAGAGGGGAAGAGAGGCTGGATGTGCATGCATGTGTCAATATGAAATGTGCATGAGCATATACATGCTGTGTGCTGTGTATACTCTTATGAATGTTAAATCTGTGGACTCATCCCATCCTCCCTGCTCTGTCCCTATAACTGCCGTTTTAAGGCGGGTAATGCCGTACCTGGAGTTGGGAGTTGGGGTAGACGGAACATTTTTACTAACACAAGCATTACTCACAGCAGCTTAGAGCTAAAATAATCTTGCATAAAAACCAAAGAGCCATCCAATGTGGAAGCGGTGGCAGAGACGGTTGCTGTCACTAAATTATTTACAGCAGAATTACATTTTTTCAGCCGCAATTTCAGTCACATTAATGTTTCCCCTCGTGGAGATATTTGTAAATATGTGATAATACAATAATTTGACACGCGGATGTGTTTTATTTTCATTTTAAATTGTTCTCTGTTCCTACAAATGACCAGATATGAACAGTCTCCAACCAGAAGCCCCTCACTTCACCCTTCACTTCCTCGCTGTGCCCAGTATAGCGGAGGAGGAAAAAGCTTGAATTAACCTCAAAATGGCAGGAGAAACAGAAATAACACAGAGGAGACATACAGAGAGGGAACGAGAGACAGAAAAATAAACAGAAGTATGAGTCACGGCGACACACGGACGAGATCAAACTAAAGAGGCGGAGAGTTGTGCCACACCTGGCGAACGGGTCAGCAAAGCACTCTGCACCCATAACCAGGTTAATGGGTGGGTGAGGTGGGAGTGGAACAGAGGTGGGGGGGCGGAGGGGAAGGTTGTTTTGGAGTGAAGAGAGTAAAGTTAAGTAGAAGGTAAATGGAGGAGGAGGAATAGAGCGGAAAATGGGAGGAAGGTTTTATTATTTTTCTGTGTCCCCTTTCCCTTTCTTCCTCCTCCTCCTCCTCTACCTCGCCTGTTTTAATCTGACTAAATAGGATAACCTGCTCTTCATAAAAAATGAATGCCACTTCATTCGGCGGGACCCGCGGGCAGGGCCCCTGGAGGCATCTGGCCAGCCGAGCGCGGGGGGCCCACAACTACCGGGGCCGGCCAAAATCACCGGCCATAATTAATTACCGCCGACTAATTACCACCTCCCCTCATTCCTCGGCAGTCACACGGCACACACCGATATCAACCAGAAATTAAATCTGGTCAAAAAAGCAAAGAGGTGTAAAAGTGAGAGGAAGATGGGAGAGACAGAAAACAGAAAGGGACGAGTGAGGCGAGCGAGCGAGAGAGGGGGGGGGTGGTGCTTGCGAGGCAATGCAAGCGGCTTTTTACCCAATCACGTGGGAGAGTTTGTCAAGCAGGAGATTGCAGTCTGAAATATTAATGCGGCCCTCCTGCTCCTCCTCCCCCTCCCTCCCTCCTCCCAAGACCGAGCGAGCCAGCTCCTGGAAGGGACACTCGCCCGTCAATATTTCATGAGCCGGGCCCCAGCCCAGACACGGGCAGGCGCTGCTGGGGCCGCCCGCCCCTTTAACGCTACACGCATCAGCCATCCCTACCTTTTAATGTAGCCAGCGGTGGTGGGGAGGCGGTAAAGTGTGGGTGAGAGAGGTGGTGGGCGAGGGGGTGCATCTTGGTGGTCTCAGGCCAGAATAGCCTCTCCTCAAACTGAAGAGGAGGAAGAGGAAGAGGGAGAGAGATGATGATGATGGAGTGGAGAATTACTCCCTCAAAGCATGTCCGAACCTCACAAGAGGTGAGGAGATGGACGGGCGAGAGAGGAAGAGAGAGGGGGAGAGAGAGGGAGAGCGGTGCAGTGAGTCTTCACAATCGTAACAAAATCCCTCAGTCAGCAACGCACCCTCAAACAACGGTTCCTATGATATCTTACAAAAAGTTATATTTGTTGTGCTAAAGTCTGGCAACATGTGTTGATTTCAGCTCGTTATGTGAACACAGTCTTTTCAAAATAAACTCCCGTCTTCAAAACGTTAATACTAGGGTTGCTTTAATGTTTGTTTGTCCCGTCAAACTTCCCCTCCCGCATGTCCTTTGTGAGATTTGTGGCTGTCTTTATACTTCCTGATGATATGCCTTCGTGGGATATCTATAAATATCTCACTCCGTGCAATAAACGCTCAGAGCGACCGACGTAGTTTTACAATTTACCTGAGACTATTGAGACAAAAGCATCAGAATTGTAAACATTTTTCCCATCGTGCCTCAAACAAAGACATTTTCTGCTTTGCAAAAAAAAAACATCACACACAGACGTTGAAGAGTGAAATATCTTTTATTAAAAATGCAAAGCGGAGCTGAAATTGGCAATACAACACTTACTGACTAATTGAACCCCAATCAGTCGGAGCCTTAGCGTTAGCTGAGTCTCTCTCTGCCGTTGCACTACAGTGACACTTTGTATCGATTACTGGACTGTAATTCTACTTTCTCTTTGTGTTTATGCTACAAGTTTTTATATTTTTTTCTTTCTGTTTTCACCTTCATTGAATTGAAGATATACTGAACAAGAGTGGCAGGCCGTGCATTTCATACCTAAGGCTGCTGTCTGATATCGTATACATAAATACGGGCATGACAGGATGCTGTTCGGCTGTTAAAATAAAATAATAAAAAAGCTATAACTTTGTGATTCTGTTTAAGCCAGCAGAGAAGGCTTAGAAGGCCCTGGCGGCCTGCCACTACTGAACGATCTTTCACGGAAACGTGCAACAGGCAAACAAAGCGTGTCAAATCAAAAAGGCGTACAGAAAACTGTAAAGTTGGATTAATTAATACATCAGTATATTTTGTTCAAAACTGTTGTTTCTGTCTGTATTTTCAGAAAGAACACCCAAATATTAATCAGCGAAAAAAGCGACATAATCTTTTCATCAACCACGGAACATATTCAAAAACGACAATATGGAGGCAACCAAGACGGCAAACTGTATTCCTCCCTTTCGACCTCGACAAAAGCAGAACAGACCAAATCCACTCTTTTCATTTTTACCTTTCACAATAAAAGTCACTACCTTTCGTAGGTGTCAATTTCACATTTTTGAGATTATTTTTGAATACGCTGTGCGTGAGTTAATGCAGCGTGTGTGTGTGTGTGTGTGTGTGTGTGTGTGTGTGTGTGTGTGTGTGTGTGTGTGTGTGTGTGTGTGTGCGAGAGGGACACTGAGGACCCTGAATCGTGGTCTTCTGACCTGTGACCCCCCCTGACGCCTCAATAATTGATGTGAGGGAAAAGGGACGTCCCGCCTTGGGAGCCGCCTCCCTCACCTGCACACACACACACCTCCCCCGTCCTCCTCCTCCCTCACACCCATACGCTCCTCACGACACGTTCACACACAAGCAGGTTTATTGATTTTGTTAACTGAGCCGATGCTGTGGACACAGGCTGAGTGGCAGGTTTTAGGAGGGGAAGAAGTAAACACATGCTGTCAGTCGAGGCCACGTCCCATTATTCTTCTTTTTATTACGGTACTTCACTTCTTAATTCCTCTCTATTCCTCGTTATTCCTCTTTATTTCTCATTATTCCTCTTAACTCCTCTTATTTCCTTTTCATTTCACCTTTACTTTTTGCACTTCTTGTCTCCTCTTTATTCCTCTTTATTCATCTCTATTCCTCATTATTTCTCTCTATTTCACTTTATCCCTCTTTATTTCGCCTTTTCCTCTTTTTTCATTTTTACTCCTCTTTATTCTTCTCTATTCCTCCTAATTCCTCTTTACTCCTCCTTATTCCTATTTATTTGTCATTATTCCTCTTTACTCTGCTTAACTCCTCTTTATTCCACATTTACCTTTTGGTCCTCTTAACTCCTCCGTTTTCCTCTTGACCCCTTTGTATTCTTCTTTACTCCTCTTTATTCCTCGTCCAACCTCCTTTTTCCTCTTTATTATTTCTTTCAGGGCCAGTCGGCCGAGCATGCATGCTCCTTTTTAATTGTTTAGATTCTGCCTGCTTCGTGCTCACCAACATATTCTCAGCACAACCACACTGCCGGACACCGAGAAGCTCCACTGCAGCAGCTCAGGGGTCGACAACTTGTTCAACAATATTGACATCAGTGTGTTATTCACCATTTTTCTGTACTCACGTGCATCAATGCATTCATGTGACCGACTGAAAACCCCAAAACAAACCCAACCATTTCTTACTTTTGTCAAAATAACCAAGAAGTCGATCCCCGTTTACAGTGTCGGGATAGATAACCAGATGGAAAACCTGAGACTGACTGAAGAAAACCTAGATGAGAGATTTACATTTAACAGTGAAAGTGAACGAATGTAAAGGAAGAAACCAGGTGGTCTCTGATGTCCCTTTATCCTCAGATGGTAGCCGTTTATTATGTGTGTAAAATACCAGAAGAACCAACACGAAACGTTCTGTTAACACACACACACACACACACACACACACACACACACACACACACACACACACACACACGCATGCATGCATAGTCTGATAGATGGATGAACAGACCCACACACACACTTCTGGACACTTCTGGCCTCTTCGCCGCTATCTTTCTGCCCCAGGTGTCCTCTGCTCTGGTCTTTGCTGTCTTTTGTCCGCTAAGTACCAGTTTACAATATTGATGAGGCCTGGAGGTCCAACCAGCAGCAGGACACACAGTCTGGGGGGCATCAAAAACAGTAAGTGTGTTAGAGTGGTTTGTGTATTTAAAGACTGTACGCGTTGAGGGTTATGATGCGTGTGATGGCGACTTTTACAGATAAAAAGTAGTAGAACTCTCCCAAATTATGGCTCTCCACTCCAGCACATTGAATTTAAAATGAAGGAATTACTATAACGTTAAAGCTTTAATTTCAAGGTGTTTACAGCTTCCGCAGTGTAACAAGAACTATAGTTTAGTGGATGAAAAATGATCATATTTAAAGATTTTTGTGTTGATTCTGGCGCTCCCTGTGGACAGACGCAGTGGTGTTTCTGAACATCAGAGTCCCTTTAACCAATACAGCTCGATAGACCCCCATGGGGGTCTGCACCTCTTCTCCCCGTGTTCCAGTAGTCGTAGGAACCCCAAGTGAGTTATAATACTTGTTTTATATGATTTTTCAAAGAAATTTTCAAAGAAATCCATTGTATACCATATTTTGATCATAACTATGACCACCCAGCATGATATGAGCGGTCCCCGAGTTTTTCAAATGTATGGTTCAGGGCCTTAACCACAGCCCACATACTAATAGGACAAATTACAATAAATCAAAGGCATGTTAGGAAGGAGTTTTAGTCAAAAAAATGTATTGTTCGGTTCAAAAATGGAAACATTACTTATTTTATGGCAAAACATTGGCCGATTTGGGCATGCTGGGAAGCGAAATGTTCATCAGCTTCTGCACTTGCTCTATGACGTGGTTTTAGACACGAGGGCCGACCAGGAAGGCTTCAGAAGTCAGAGAAGGGATGAGCTCTCATCCTCCCTCTGGAGCTCCGACTCAAGGTCCAAGGCTGCAGGTGAAACCGGATCTGAGTCTGTTAACGGTGGACTGGTCTCTGCTTGAGTCTGAGCTGAAGGAGGTTCTGGTGAACCTGCATGATGTCATCTGGTTTCACCAGAATCCTACCCGGTGTCACCGATGACGAGCATTGAGAATAACTCTAGAAACAGACCATCATCTCTCTGATGGTCTCGTTTACTGATGGAGGTCTATAGAGGATCAGGTCTAAGGTGAGACTGGTTCACAACCAGGTAAAAGTGACTTTATTAATATTTGTTCTGAAACAAAAGGAAAACAACAAAAACTTTATAGCCTTCTCTTACAGCAACAAAACCTCTCACATGGAAATAAAGCTATTTCCTTTTATATTTAAAAAACTCTGTCTCTCTCCTGTTTTATATTATAATCAGCAACGCGATCTCTCAGCTGTCATACGATCCAGCAGCGCAGTCAAGACTTCTATCGCCTCGGGTAAAACACACAATTCATGAATGACTGTGACGGAGTATCTGCTCTATGGAATATAAAGAATTGCTTGTTTTATTGTTCTCTGTTGTTAACAGATTGGATTTATCTTCAGTCGCCATCTTCCACTGCAGAATAATACATTATTGTTGTTGTCTTTAGTTTAATGAAAATCAAGTGATTTTTGTGTCAAATCTGAAACTCTGTAATCTGTAATTCTTTTTATTTTTGCAGTTTGGATTATATGTGTATATTCACCATTGTTTGAATTAATTTAGTTTTAATAGTTGTTGTTTTTTTACTTTTAAGCTGCACTAATCAATATTCTTGTATTAACAATTGAAAAAAGGCTGTATGTAATGTTACAGGGGTGGCATGCATTAATGATCCCACGTCTTTAAAATACATCAATAAAAATAATACATAATACAAATCTAACTATTTGTTCAGTTTTTATTTTTCAAACAAAATCTATGACACATCATGAATATCTTTTATTAAATCCACTTCCTCTTCAGCTCTTTATACGTGATCTCCGACCTTTGACCTCTCGTCTGGAGTTTTCTGATGCTTTCTCCACTGTGGATACAACAATGACCGTAAAAAAATAATCTCAATAATGTACATCGTGTTTTTGGGAAACGAGGGACTCCTTCAACAAGTGGAATTCCCCTCGAAAAGGTATTTGAGACCACGAGTTTTTGCTCAGGTGTGTCACGTCGCTCCATCCCATTTCACAACGCCTCAAATAATCTGGAAAGCAGTGCAATGGTGAGTGACTGACATCCCCTTCGTGTGTGTGTGTGTGTGTGTGTGTGTGTGTGTGTGTGTGTGTGTGTGTGTGCGGGTGTGTCTCGGGGATAGGGGCAGATATTTTAAGATAGATGAAGTGTGAAATTGAAATGTCTTCCATTCGGTTCTGTGTTGCGTCACTGACCTCGCCTCGATGTGAGAACGCTCCCACCAGCCCTGTCGAAATTCAAATATGTATTTAAATTTTCTGAATATTCTAATGACACCTGAAGGCCACGCTGCCCTTCACAACACGGCGTCTGTCAGTCCGTACCCACCTTTCTTGTGTTTTGCACTGAACATTATATTGAAGCATCTAAATACAATTCAATCAGGAGAGACTGGTTACCGAGTTTTAACCATAATTTGCTACAAACAATCAAATTGTGCAACAATCAAATTGTGCAAAGTCTTTGGCGATTGGACTCCATCCTGAATTAAGATAAGCAAGGGGTAGTGACGGTGACATCTGCGCCCGCAGAATCCCCCCCTGGAGTCCAGACACTGGTGGTGGTGAAGAAGAAGAAGACTAGAGTTGCTGTACCCGTCGATGAATAAAGCAGGACCGACTGCTGACTGGCGGTGCCCGGGGTGGCGGAGGGTCGTATCGGTTAGACCTGAAATGACAACTGACAGCCCTGCGGAGAAACCATTTCAAGTTAGACAACAACGCTGTGATTGGCTTAGGGAATTGCTCTGCCAGCTGGTTCATTCAACATACACGCCCCCCAATCAGCTGATGGAATCATCGCTGTGAGCCTACAGACTGGCTCCTGAATGAACGCGCGGGTAACTAATGTCTTCCTTACTGAACTTGCGCTTGAGCTTCATTGGTCTCTGTTCTGCTTTGTTTGGTCAAATTGATACATAATGAACCCCTTGGAGTCATATCAGATTCAAGCTTCAACGTTTGCTGCTGAAAAAAGGAAGCCAACGCGGAAGTGCCTAACACTTTAATTCCTCGAATGGCCACTTGAGGCTCCAAAACACGAGTCGATCCCCATAGACGTCTATGTTATAATGCTCAACCTAACAGGAGGAATAAACAGGTTTACAGCCTGGTACAGAACAGCTGTCTGATCTGCTGCGTCACCCAGTCGTCAAAGAGACTACATAATTGATATAGTTTATTGTCACATAACATTTTAATGTACTGAATGCAAATGTCATGCTGATTTCTCAATTTAGCAACGTAGAAAAACATTTGATGTAATCTAAATACATCGTGAGTACTTATTGAACCGTATACGAAAAATAATGGATGCAGCCACAAGAATTTTAGTTTTTTTTCTATAAAACATTTTCAATGCAAATTAAATACATTTAGCATATTCAGAATTTACATTTGGTGGAAACAAATGACCCTCACAGAAACCGCTCTGTCACGAGCTGCAGGTGGAACGTGTTCATTCTACAACATGCGCTAGTTCTTTTGTGTTAGTCGTTGCTGCTGCTCAAAGTCCTCATGGATGACTTTGCTCTTGGAACACAATAACTCAACTATCCATACATAATCACACTAGCTAAGTCACCTTTAAGAAAACTGGCAACCTGAGAGGAGAAACCTCCTTTAACAAACAGTAGAAGACGTTCAGCTGATCGGATCAAATCCAAGCTGCCATGAACGTATATTTCAAAGTCACTCATCCTTAATGATCCTAAATGATCTGATTGATCAAATGTAATCTGGGATGATTATAGTTCTTTATATTTTTTTAGAAGTTAGAACTCATTCTTCGTACGTTTTCCTCCTAAAGTCCAGCAACACGTGTTCAATTTCAGCTCAACAAGCTCTGCACATTAATGTCGGTGATAAAATCCTCAGAGATTAACGGAGTGCTTCCAACATTCGCTCCGTGTTTGGTGACGACTTCGTTGTCCAGATGTCTTCTGCTGTAAAAAACACCCAACAGACAGTTTGACTCTTTCCAGTCGGCTCTTCATAAAGTATTCAGAAATATATGAATCAGCTCGTGAAGTCACTCCTCTGACACCATTATCCTTCTTTTAGCAACACGTTGCCTTTCAGCACACATGATGTCATTGTTGTCATGGCTGAAATGAAGAAAAATACATAAAATAATATTTATTAATGAATCATTTGGCTGGACTTCTTAGCGCTTCAAATTATACATGGATTATCTTTTTTTCAGGACATTAAATAACATTGCACTACTACTATTTCTCAAACATGCTAACGTTCTGCTAGTGCTGCTAAAACGATGAGTCACATCTCCTGCAGAAAACATGATGAGTGCTGAAGAAACACCACGAGCAAACCAGAAGCCATGACTGAATTTAGATATTATTTCATGCTCACAAACTGGTAGAACCTGCAGCATTTTTGTTGCGTTTGGACCCTCATGCTGGTGTCTGTTCTGATGTCCGCCAAAGCTTTTCCAAAATTCATTAAGTTCAGAATAATTGTATTCAATAAGTACTCATATTTAGTAATTTGTCCAAGTTGTGTCCACCTTTAGAATTCAAAGGCTCCTCAGAAAATTAAACCAAAGTTAGTGATGAATTCAAACCACCGTCGTCTGAACCAGACAAACCGGATCAATTATAACTTTCCACTTTCCATACGGGCATTTGCTGGATTTTTTCTCTCCAATACAAACGTCGTGAATTTAACATGTCTGCGACCCCCAACAGGTCTAATCATATGCTTCTGGGAGTTTCTATGAGGGATGGGAAACGTATCAAATATTTACTGTCGCGCTGCTAGCTAGCAGTGACACACACACACACACACACACGCACACACACACACACACACACACACACACACACACACACACACACACACACACACACATAGAATTTAACATTGCTGCCGTGGAGACGAAAGGCGAGACTGCGAGAAACACGCGTCGTGGAGTGTGGGCTCCGGGAGACGGACATCCGGGGCACGAGTTATGAAAACGTCGGACGTTGAAGGAGAGGAGAGGGCCGCCGTGCCGCTGTGCCGCTGTACCGCTGTGCCGCTGTACCGCAGTTTGATCTCTGCTGTTTCGCTTTTAGCAGCAAGTGGCGCAGAGGTGAGTTGAAGTATTGCACGTGTGCGTGTGTGTGCAGCCACTTGCATGCGACCACATTTGTTTGCACGCGCGCGCGCGTGTGTATGTGCAGTGCCCTTTTATGTGTGTGTTTTTGCCTTAAATTACGGGTGCTGTTTGTTGAGTGGTCCAGTGGAGCGCACAGTGACAGATGATGTAAATTATTAATTGCAGTCTTTCCTGTAGCTGAGTGTGTTGGGCCTTGTCCTCCTTCTCTTTCTTCTTTCTCCTTCCCTTTGCTCATTCTCTTTGTCTCCCTACCCACCACCCCTCCTTCTATTTCTTTCTTTCTTTGGATCTGTTCTTGCTCTCAAACATCAACCTCATTTCTCCGTCCATTTCCCCATTTAATTTGGCTTTTCTCCCCTCCCTCGTTCACTCTCCACCTTTCTAAAATAACACGAGCTCAGGAAAATAAGTGGATAGATAAATGTGTTTGTTTTGAGAGGGTTTTGTAAAGGAAAGCATCACCAAACATCTGTTTTTATACATCAACGATAGCCTCGAATTTGAAAACATTATATTTGCTAGATTCAGGATAAAAGCATAAATCAGAACTTATATAATCAAATGTGTGCCTTAAGTCTCTCCATCTCTTCCTGTCCTCTGCTGCATGGATGAATTAAATGGGTCTACCGGTCTTAACCTACACAATGTCACTTGACAAGTAACGTGCCAACCCAGAAAAGACACAAACCGACTATACAAAGAGACAAAAATGACTAAAAAGAGACCCAGAATGACCACAAAGAAACATAAAAGCCCCAAAAATGACACATAATGACCACAAAGAGACACAAAGCAGCTGCAAAGAGTAAAGAAAACGACCAAAAAGGAAACGGATGACTACTCTCTTTGGCGCAGGTTTTGAAAATGGCTCCATAACATTCATGTTTTCCGGTACCTGAAGTCCTCACTCCGCCCTCCTGTGTTTACTAACAAAATATTTGACCTAGAAGGAATTGTTATTCAGTTCTATATGTTACAACTAATGAGAATCGTACTACAGCTTACAGTCATCCTCCCACAGACCCTCTTCACCTCCGCTGGCTCGAATCCCCCTCCAGTTCCTTATCTCGTGTCATAAACCACAGGACGAACCACAGGTGGTCCATTCTCTTTGTTCCTTAAGACCAAATGCTCCTTTGTAAAACCCTCAATCACTGTCTGTGTGTAAATGACCTCTGCACTCTCCAGTACAGAGACCATGTGACCCTCAGCAAACTAGTGACTCTGTGACCTGATAAACAATAATTCATCTTAAGCATTGCAGTGTACACTTGGACATCATTACACAGTAATAAAAATGACCTTAATATGCATACAATCACAAATCCTTCATAATAATATCCCTTATTAATTATCATATTTCATGCATTGTAATTTACACATAAACAACTCATTTTACATAGATGTGCAAGTCCAAATGTGACAAATCAAGCTTAAAAAACACTGCAAAACACAGGGAGACAGGAAGTTAACATTTGTTGGTAAAATCAGTGGAGGTCGCCTGGAAACTGGTGTGAACCCAGTGATGAGCTGGAGAGAACGAGGATTCAAACTGGATCCTGATTGGTTGCCTGTTATGCTGCACTATACCCGCAACCATCACAACCAATGGTGGACCTGAGCCGTCAGATCTGTAATTATTCTTTATTATTTTTTCTGTGTACCGCAATAGAAGAGCTGCATGGAAGCTGTCAAAAAAAAAAAAAATCGATGAAACTTTTTTGTTTTTGTCGAGAAAGAGTTGACACGCTAAATACGTTTTGGCCATTTTTAACACATAATGCAATGAAGTTTGGTGGGACACGAGGAGAAGTTCACGTCACAGGATGATGCAGCAGAGAGGGGAAATCCTTAAATGGGGGATGGAAGAAAGAACTATACCGTCTACTTTACCTCTCGCATTCACACACTTCGAAACTCTCCGCTTTACCTTTCACATGCAGAAAAAAAAACGAACCAACGCTCTTCATCCTTCGGCTCCGCTGCCAGCTCAGACTGCATCACACACCTCACACATCCAACGGCTGTAGCTGCCCTCTGAGTGCCACGATGTGTCCATTCCCCTGCCTGCAAATGGCAAATGGCCACACACACACACACACACACACACACACACACACACACACACACACACACACACACACACACACACACACACACAGAGAGAGAGTCTGGACCTGCAGAAGTGGTGTGTGTGTGTGTGTGTGTGTGTGTGTGTGTGTGTGTGTGTGTGTGTGTGTGTGTGTGTGTGTGTGTGTGTGTGTGGTGATCAGTTCAGAAGGTGACAACATACCTGCTGACGCGATGAAGACGATGAGAAAAGAAAAAAGAAAAAAGAAATTACTTCACTGCAAAAATGTTTCGCCTCATTAATATTTCACTCATACGTGTCTCGCCATGGATATCTCCCAGAATGCACTGGGTGTTTTTCACAATATCCAGGAGTGAAAAGTGTCCTCACATTAGCTTTATAATCATGCGTCTGTGCATGTTTACATCCATCCCTCTGCTCATGTCCTTCCAGCAGCATGTCTTTTACCCAAAACATTTGTGTTGTTTGGTCTTTCATTGCAGAAGAAAGTAATTCAGCAACGCGTGCCTGATCGTGGACAAGCTGTTATGGGACTTTGTAGCACTGAATTGTAATTTTTGACCTATTTTAAAAAGTCTTGGTCTCGTCTCTTGACTCTGGTCTTGGTCAAGATCTGGTCTCAGTGTATGCGATCTCGACAAGGCAGCGACCTCCGGTTCTATAAAATGAAGCCAACACTGACAGGCCGGGGCTACAAGGTGATTGACAGGTGAGACACGAATAAGTAGAAAGGTGGACCTCTGCTATGAACTTTTACATCTCTTTACCGTTTGTCTACACTTCTTAATTAAAACTCATTGTCATAAAAAAAGAAGAATTTGTGGTCCAGCAGAAAATCTAATTAACAACATCAAAACTTGAGATTGTATTGTGCATCAGTTGAAGCCACAGTTGTAAAAGCAACACTCCATGGTGCTATCATATATTTTTATAATGTATTTTTTATTATTTTTTCCATTTCCCATATCAAAAATTAATCTCTGTATCTGGCCGCTCTGTCTGACTTCGGCCCGGGGGAGGAGGGGTTTAACCCAGTCTGGCAAAGGAAGTAGGGACCCCATCCCCCACCCCACCACTGATTGGGGGTGGCAGGAGCAGAGCGTCCCCATCCTGGATGACGATTTTCCTGTTTACTTTTTCATGAGGCCACTCAGCTGGGTGGCCTCGCCCATCTCCGTCTGCTCGGCAAGTCTCGTCCGCCTGCCGCTCTCCTGCATTTTATTCCTCTGTCTGACTCTGAACCTCCTCCCTCGATAATGTCGTAAATGTGCAAGATATTTGTAATTTTGCAATTAGTCTTTTTTTTACCCAGATTCATTTCATAAGTGTGTCGCAATCCCTCATCCTTTGGTACTTTCTGTCAGTTCTCTTTCCCAATTCATTAGAGCTGAACGTCACAGTCCCCTACGTGGATCGGAGGGTTATCCAGATCACCTGTTGGCTCCTAATTAAGAACTGAGAGCAGCTTGGTGCTGATGTCCACACATTCAACAAGAAAATCTGGTGTTTAGGTTATTTTTTTAGACTTTTGAGACTTATTTTGAGCGTTATGAAATTTAGTTGGAATAAATGTCTGAGTCTGTGCTGCATAATAATAACCTAACTCCTGCAGGCTTTATTTTCTTATTGGTTTAATTTTATTGAAACAGTTAATTTCCTTATTATGTAAAAGCCTTTTTTTCATTGTGAAGGCTCTTTGTTTCACCAACTAAACTAAACTTTCTGTGGGAATCGATACCGCCGTCTAATTGGAACATGTTCTAAACAGCATCATCTTTAAAAAGATAATTTTTATGTTTTTTTATTCATTGTGTTTATATTCTTGATGGTATGTTGTGTGTTTGTTGCATCTGTTGAACTCCGACATCCAGAAACTTTTCACTCCTGAAGAATTATATCTTCTGACTCTTGTTTTTTACAGTTTTTTTCCTCACCGAGTCTCCTCTTCCATCCAGATAAAATCAGCCAGAAACAGAACTAAACAAAAACCTAATGGAAAAGAACGATTTAAATAGAGAAAACAAAATTCCAAGGTTGCTCTGTGGTTCTACAAACTGTATCATCGATGAGAGCGGACTATTGATTTTACATCCTGAAAAACGGCAGCGCTGTGGTCGAGTTGCTGTGGACTTGTCTCCACGATTGTATCAGAGTGTGTGCTTGTGTTTGTGCATGAGATCAACTGTAGCCAGGAACATGTTGTGGTCTCGACCCGCTCTGTTTCAACTGGGCTGGGAGAGGGAAAGAAAAGCTGAATATTATATTCTTAATGAGCGCGGCAGTTTAGCAGGATTTGATGCTTTAGATTACGTTTCGAGGGAAAACACTTTCTCCCGGGAAACATTGTTTGTGTTTGACATCACAAATACGTATATAATTAAAGCCCATGTGGACCCACACTGTTTGTGTCCCGCGTGAAACCAAAAGTAAACTTTACGTTTGTTATGTAACGCTACGTCAGAATTATTGTTTTGTTTGTTATGTTATCTTTTTACGTTATTATTTGAAGAAACTATGATCTTTTTCTTTGACCGTTACCAAGTACTTTTGTTGCTTTTATCCTATGCCACGTCGGTACACGTGGCATTGGTTTGGTGCGTTTACCAGGCTGATATTAAACGTATTCATGAACCATTAGGGGTTCAGAAACATCAACATTTAACGTGTCTGTGGCTTGCAGAAACTATTAATGCAAAAAAACTAATAAAGTAAAAAATAAATGTTGATGTAAACACACAGTCACGAGTCACTGCAGAAAACGACCGTAGTGAAAATAAAGTAGCCTCACTCTTCTGCACACGCACATAAACACAGATACGCTCAAACAGACGGAGAGCAGAGCAGAGTGTCTATTGATTTGTGGATGAACATCGATCACATGCACAATTAATTGTTCTTTGAGGCGTAGCGGCTCCGATCATCATCCGACTTCAGGTGGAGATCAATACAGAGACGAGAGATGGGGTAACAACCTTTTCATTCAGAGAAGAAGAGCAACCTCTGGGTGATCCAAGTATTCTGACCATTTTGCTGAAGTAAAAGTCGCTACACCACAATTTATAATGTCTAAGGTTGTGTCTAAACTCACTCCCTATTTACTATATATTGCTCAATATTTAATCTCTGTCATTCTATTTGAGTGTCCAAATTCAGTGTGGAAATTATAGTCTGTAAAATTCCCCTCAAAGATTCCAACAATGGGACAAATGCTGCTCTCCAGACAACTCGGAGGTTGACAATTTCCCAGCTGAAATGTCCAACTTCAGACACACAACGTCAAACATAAACTGAGTGACATGAAGTGACTTCATGCACAGGTGAGGGGAAAAGGCACATGCCAACATGATTTATTTAATCAGGTGGAATAACACCTGTGTGAGAAGAAGAGGAAGATGAAACACTTTGTTTCGATGCTTCTTGTGACAAGACTTAATGTGAGAATGTTATTAGTGTGTTTCTGTGTTTGATTCCTTTGTTAGAACTTGTGTGTGTGTCTCTGTCAGAGAAAGCTGCTGTCTGCGTGTGTGTGTGTGTGTGTCGTGTTCCCCAGCAGCATCAGTGTGTATTGCTACACTGTGTTGTATTGATTAGTTAGCACACTGTTGTCTCTGCCTATTGTAGCTAAATGGGAAATTAAAGCCAACTGTCAGACAATTCTGCACTGAAACTCCATCAATAATTTAGCCGCCCCAACACACACTCAGTCGACTCTAGTTCCAATGCACGCACACACGCACGCACACGCACGCACACACACATACACACACACACACACACACACACACACACTTTATAATGAAGACACACGAGCTGAAGAAAACAGTAATAATTGACACCGACATATGAAAACAAGGAGACTCAGTAACACACACACACACACACACACACACACACACACACACACACACACACACACACACACACACACATAGACACAGAATGATCAAATACAAGGATTCTTCACAGGCACACAATACATAATTACAGAACACAAACAGCTATCAGGTCATAATTAATGATCAGATGGTCAAAATATGTTGTGTTAGTGATTGCAGTAACATGTTCTACCCATGTGCGTCTGAACAAGCAGTTGCCAAGACAATTATTATATTTCAGTGAAATAGTCACAAAATGCAATATATTATTTTTTTTTTACAGGGAGATGAATTGAATGTTTTTTCCTGTGTCGCTCAGGACGACAATAGTGCCAATGGAAAGTTAACAGGGATCCTTTTTCATGGTGGACACACACATTAAAAGGCATCCTCGCGACTAAGCAACAGTCAAAGGAAGACGACTGTTGGTGGACGGGAGGTGGGCTGGTACAATAAACCAGACTTGTGTTCGATAACACGTTATGGTTTTATGGTCGTGGTTTTATTACCTTAACCTAACTGTTAGTGGTTTTGTTGCCTACACCTAACTGTTAGTGGTTTTGTTGCCTACACCTAACTGTTAGTGGTTTGGATGCCTACACCTAACTGTTAGTGATTTGGTATCTGAAACCTAACTGTTAGTGGTTTGGTTGCTACATTCAACTGTTTCGGCGTCATAATAATCATATAAATGACTCTGATCAGAGACGATCCAAGACACACTTGTTGAGCAGAGAAGAACAAAACTTTGCAAAGCAAATCCAAAACTCAACACAACGCACATCTGGAAACAGTTCAGCCTTCTGGGCCAAAGAGATCTGTGTAGTGGTTGTGAAGACATATCGAGTGTAATTCAGGTAAGGCCAGAAGTCAGATTTGAAATCTATCCAGAGTACCATCAAGCTGATGGCAAAGCCAAAGACCTTAGGCTCTTGCTTGTTTTCAGCTCTTGGCTTGAATGGCAGTGTGTGCTTTAATAACCCAGAGAATCCAGGAGACTAAAAACACAAACAACGAAGAGCGAGAGAGAGAGAGAGACAGAGAGAGAGACAGAGAGAGAGAGAAACGGGGAGGAATAAGAAACCCCAACCTCCCCTTCTCCACAAACTGAGTGGAAAACCAAACCAAATCTCCGATAACTCCCTGTGAAATTCAAATTCTCCCCCTCAGGCAAGCTCACCAGAGAGGGGAAGAGAGATGGATGATGGAGCGGAGGATGGCTGAACAATCGGGGCTTGAAAAGGAAAACATGGGCCAGGAACGACGTGAATGACGATGACAACGTGAGTGGTGGTGAACGTCTCGTCAGCGAGGGAGGAGGGGGGCGTGATCGACGCGTTACAAATCATCCATGAGAGAAAAAAGAAACAAGGAGAGTCGGACAGAGAGACGGGAACTGAAAACCGAGGACGACAGGAAGTGAGAGGATTCGAGGAGGACGAGAGCACAGTCCTAATAATCATCTCTTCAACTTATCTCCCCCCCCACCATCCCTCCCCTCTCTCCATCTCCATCCCTCTCCCTCCACCAGGCTTCCAGCTTCAGAGGCGAAGCTCCATCTGATCAATAATGGATGCTGCTGTCTCCTACACTGCTGGAGAAGGGCCGGTACATTAGGTAATGCAGGGGCTACATTTAACTGGATGGGCTTGTTAATGCGTCCCGCTGGGGAAACACCCTCCCAACGCCTCCCTCCCATTCCCTCTCGCAACACATGCACACACTAAATCACCCGCCCCGCAATGCAACTCTTTCCATGGAGGGAGTGTGCGTGTGTTTTAATGGGCGGTGGTGCAAAAGGTTAGGTGGCGCTCTGGTCATTGTTTTGCAATGATGGTTTTGACCCTTTCCCTAAGTCCCACCCTTAGAACTCAGTCTGGCCAATATGATTGGCATCGTCCGGCTCTGGACAGAGGAACAGTGTTGTTCCTTAATTTCATTTTATTCTGTCTGGATCACCAGGGTGATGGTTCACTTTTTCTGCTTCTATCTTCATCTTTTTAACCAGTTTTCTCTGCTGAACCAGTTTGACATCCAATCACTTTGTAGACTTTCCTGTCTGCTTCTCTCTCTTTTTCCAGAAACTACATAGCATTCATTCAGGGACAGTGTGGACTTCATGGTATCATAGCTATGAAAGCTTCACGGACTGGCAGTGGGGAGTTGGGGGCGGAGCTTATTATTATCATTGATAAATACAAAATAAAGAAATCACTCACAATTGCAATTGTTTTTGTTAATATTTTTGCAGTTTTCTATGTCAAAACAAGCTTAAAGGTCATTGCAACTCAACTCTTAAATGAGATTGCAAAAGACAATTGGTCATACTTAGTTTAACAATAATTTGATATGTGAGATATATGAGGTGACGCTACAGCCAAACTGGAGACTCTGTGAGGTTCATTGTAAAGAAAAACAGATGGGTGAGAGGAGAAGACAAGGATCACCAAAGTCATTAGGATTCACCCTCTGGGGAACATGAACGTCTCCATCCTATCTCGTCTCCTGATCTCTTCTTGCCTCGGGGCACGAGTCCTTCCGCCTTACGAGGATTCCTTTATTGCTGACAAACAAACGTCAGCAGCACCAGTGGACCTCATTGTGTGTCCCTGCTCTGATTTCTTTATTCCGCGCCTTCATCACTCACGTGCCGTGTTGCACCAGAAACTCAAGAGGATTTGTATTAATGCATAAAAGAGACATTCCCTGAAAACACATGTCGGGGTGATGCAATATGCATGCAGTTGTGAGGATGCATCATGTCTGCGAGCGCCGTGCTGCAAATATTATGTTAAGAGTACGTGAATCAGTCATGACGGATCTATAGTTTTGCATTTCAGATGCAGATTGAAGCAGGAAAAAGCTCCACTTTTAATTGGACCAACCTTCACTTCTCCTCCAAAAGCACCAGACGGTTCAAGGAGACGAGTGGGAAATAAAACCGATCTGGTGCAAAGAACCTCTAAATGTTTGAAGTGCATATAAAGAAACTAGAGTCCAATGTGAAGCTGATGTGTGCGGTCTTTAATGGGCAACGTCAAACTCAAAGAACGGAGGAGAAACACATTTAGTCCGGTCAGAATCTCTCCAGCCTCCGGATGCTGTCGTCATGCATTTGTATTTTATTGAAGAAGAAACTAAATACACTTTTTCATAATGGGTTGAGGCTCTGAAACTTCTTTCTCTCCTCGTAGGATTGTAATGGATCGTGGTCATGTTTCTATTACTATTACTGTGTTTATTTATTCCATTATATCCACGGGTGCTGTTATAAGTATTAGTCATAATGTTTCTGTTATTACTAATTAATTATTACTATGTGTGTTCTTCATTCTGCACACATGATATCTATCGCACATCTGTCCATCCTGCAAGAGGGTTCCCTCCTCTGTTGCTCTCCCTCCTCCCCATTTCTTCTTTTTTATTATTTATTTTTATATTAAAGAATTTATTTTTTGGGAGAGTTTCTCCGTTGGATGTTTCTGAGATGCTTCCTGTGTGTTGTAGTTGACTTCTGCTATTACATTTTTTTGTCTGTAGTCTTTTGTTCCTTGGACTTGTTTTATAAGAACCAGATATTTATTACCACAAAGCATCATGTTTTTGTTTTTACAGATAATTCAAGTCGAAGGGTTTCGTGCCAATCCGGTCCTTCAACTGCATCGTTTATCAGTAAATAATAACAAAATAATAATAATAATAATAATAATAATAATAATAATAATAATATAAAGACAATAGCATGTTACTTTTCTGAGATCCCACTTTACATCTATTGGTATGTGATGCTTTGTGTCCAGGGAAACCTGAGAGAACGAACCACTTACTGCCGTTTCTTTTTTAGTATTTAAAGAAATTCAGAATCTCGCAGCACATTTTCGTGAGAGCCCATCTTGGCTGAACAGAGTGAAGATGATAAAATGGGTATTTTTTGTGCAGATTTATGCCGAGGGCTCAGGGCGGCTCTACATCTTCTTGTCAACGCTCTCTATCTGAGAGGCCCTCGCTGGCCCCTCTCAGCTCCGCTTGGCCCCAGATGAAAACCATGATTGGTCCTCTGTGGGAATTTTAAAGGGCCCTCAATTAGGCATCCATGGAAGTGCCTGTTCCATCCCCATTCTGCATGCGGGCCTCGGCTGGGGTCCTGAACCCGAGCTCCCCTGGACTCACCTTGCCGGGGCGACGTGCATCATATGCAAAAGAGGAAGCCGAGGAGGAGAGAGGCGAAGAGCGGTAACGGGAAGAAATGAGAACAGATTGTGTGAATACATCATGCAGGCGAGAGCATTTAAAGGACGCTCACCCAAAGTCAATTCTGGGACCAAACATCTGCAGAAAAAACTACATTTATGTATTTAAATCCATGAAAACATGAAGTGGAACATGGTTCTTAAAGATAAACTAAGATTTTCACTTTTATATTCTGTGTTTTTCATTTTTGTTTTCTTAGTTTTTGAACACTTTGGTCCTCATTCACATCAAACCAAAGACACCTGAAAAGATCATCTTTTGGATTAAAATAACTATGGAAGTTACGTAACAAAAAATCCACCCTATTGCCCTCCTTGTGTGTGATGTCGAAGGGTTTCGTGCCAATCCGGTCCTTCAACTGCATCGTTTATCAGTAAATAATAACAAAATAATAATAATATAAAGACAATAGCATGTTACTTTTCTGAGATCCCACTTTACAGCTCTTATTTTTTTTATCTATTGGTATGTGATGCTTTGTGTCCAGGGAAACCTGAGAGAACGAACCACTTACTGCAGTTTCTTTTTTAGTATTTAAAGATCATTTACAGTGTGATTTACAGTCTTTATACGCCATCATTCAAGATT
Organism: Taurulus bubalis; assembly: GCF_910589615.1. Lineage (NCBI taxonomy): Eukaryota > Metazoa > Chordata > Actinopteri > Perciformes > Cottidae > Taurulus > Taurulus bubalis. The sequence goes on along the minus strand of NC_136590.1, from coordinate 22,460,070 downwards.
GCATAAATAACATACAAACAAGATCAGCCTGCATGAAGGATGCACAGACAGAGCTTAATTAGAGTCGATAGTTTGATGCTTTAAAATATATAACCATGTTTTCTTCATCTTTTCTTAACTTAAAAGTATTTTGTTATTAAAAACTTCCTGGAAAAAGCTAATCATTTTCTTCCAAAATGTCAAATGTATCTGGCAAAGCAATTCGAGAAGTACAAACACACTGCTGCTGTTGCTCACACGTAAATAGATATGTGAAGACTTATGCGGCTGTTAGTGGGTAAACTACTAAATTAAACTCAGCTGATATAAACAGACACAACAAAGGGAGGAAGGGGAGGAGCTAACGTGCCCCTCCCTCCTTCAGTCGGTGGTTAATGACTCCTGACGGGTGAGGAAAACATGAGGAGAAGTGAATGGGTGAGGAGGGGTGGCAGGTGTGACTGTCATAACCAATATCACACACTCCCACCTTGACTTCCTTCTCGTCTCCTTTTCATCGTGCCCCTCTCCCCTCCTCCTCCTCACCCACCAACCTCCTGTCGCTTTTTCACTTCCTTTCCTTCTCCCTCACCTCCTTCCCTCCATCGTCTACTCTCATTTTTTCTTTCGTCGCCATCCACTCTCCTCCCTCCATCATCCATTCGACCTGCTCGGCCTCTTCTCTATACCTTTCATCCTTTTCCCCTCCCTCCATTCTCCCCCTCCTCCCTCCATCCCTCCATTGCTCTTTCACCCTCTCCACACTTGTCGTCCCGATTATGCAGATGAGTGTTTGTTGCGGGACCCTAAAAAGCAGATTAGGGCCGGGGAGCCTCTTGATTGTGACATGGCTATTCCACAGAGGCCAGCAGGAAGGCGGCATTAGCACATGCATGTGTGTTCCTGTGTGTGTGTGTGTGTGTGTGTGTGTGTGTGTGTGTGTGTGTGTGTGTGTGTGTGTGTGTGTGTGTGTGTGTGTGTGTGCAGTCGCCCATTTCCATCCCCCTTGTGTTTCCCCTCATTCCTGACATGATGCTGGTGGTGTCTACACGAACGAGTGTGTGTGTGTGTGTGTGTTTATATGTGCGTGTCAAAGCATGTGAAAGGGCAGGAGACGGAGAGTGCAAGATGGCGAGCCACTTAGTGAAGGCCCATATGTGCGTGTGTGTGTGTGTGTGTGTGTGTGTGTGTGTGTGTGTGTGTGTGTGTGTGCGTGTGTGGGTGTGTGTGTGTGTGTGTGTGTGTGTGTGTGTGCGTTGAGTGTCCCAGGACAGCAGGTCTTAATGGGAGACGTGGCAGTTGGACACGGGACAAGATAAAAGTAGCACTGTTATAGGATGCACACACACACACACACACACACACACACACACACACACACACACACAAACATAATGTGTATACTCCATATGGTACAGTCCACTGCCTGCCATCTTTAATGGAATAAACTTAAGCCACCCTTGATTAAGATCATGGAGTTGAAGAGGAACACAATAGAACCGGAATTGTATTTCTCTTATTTTGTTATTTTCTTTTTTTTTAATTTTTATTAATTAATTTTTTTATTTTATTTGGACTTTTGTAGGAAAGCGCACGACAAGTGAGGAGCTAATTTTTGAAGGATATCATAAAACCTTATGAGGATGTGTGGCTCTCTGTTAAGTATGAAGCAACTGCAAATAGCAGCTGGTTAGCTTAGCTTAGCATAAAGACTTAACGCTGTCCGAAGGTGAAAAACATCCAGCACCTTTAGAGCTTTGATTACAAATGTACAATTGTTTTCTTTATTTGTTTAATGACTGACTATATAACTCTTTGTCATTCTGCATGTTCATTTGTCTGTCTGTCTTTCTGGGCATCTATTTGTTTCCCAGCCTCTCCCTCTCCCTCTCTTTCTCCCTCTGATATTTTTTATCCGCCAGCTGCAGCGCTGCCCTACTTTCCGACGTCTTTGCATATGATAGCATGTTTAAAGAAAATTAATATTTCAGCCAGCAAAGAAAGGAAGGCTTCTGTCCGACGTGTTCCTCTCCACCCCGCCGGAGGAGTGAGACGGGCGTGAACGAGCTGTATAGGAACGCTGGCACACCTTGATTCTGAATTAATTTAAGATTTTATTCACTGCAGCAAAGAAAGAAAAATAAGAAGAGGCAGATTTGTCGGTGATAGGATCAGAAGGGGGGGAGGGGGGCAAGTCACCGGCAATGATACCGCTGAACAAAGCTTTAATTTTTCAAAGAGACTCAAAGGCCCATTAAATTTGCAAGTGCCCGTCTCGTTTTGCAGACAACGTTTAAATATTGTAGCTTTTGTTAATTCAGAAGCCCTTGACCGTGTCTGCTGCCGTCCACAATCTCGTTCTTGAGGAAAGACGAATCGGAGGAGAGAGCAGGAGGAGGCGGTTTAATCCGACTCCGTAGCATCTCGTCGGCGGCGGATTCTGAAGATCTCACATTTAAAGTAAAAGGTTCCATTATTTGTTAAGCGGCCTGCGTTTGTCCGAGAGTTCTTTTGAAGATGTTAAGACTTTATAATTTTTTTTCATTTCATGACCTAAAGAAGATGAAAAGTGACATCTTTCACTCAACCGACTTGCAGACGATAAATCGTCAGATGATCAATAGAAAGGGTACATTTTCCCAATGTCATCTGGAGGGAAATTCCTTTTCTCCAATGATTACGTCACCTTATGGATTAAAATAAGTCAATGTCGATTTTGGTATTCATCGCCCTGGTCGACCAAACAACCTCCTCCCTACGCGGGTCATGATTAGTAACGTTTTTTAGCGATATAATAAAAAACTAATGAAATTTGGGAGAAAAATACATAAAGTTGACCTTTAAACTCCAGAAAACGCACACAAAGGGTGGGCGTTTAATTATTCAGCACACACAACACGCATCAGATGCAAACGGTCATGTATTGTGCTCACAAACACACCAGCGGTTATGACAAATTAGAGCTACACACAGACACACACTGCACGCACACCGAGCATCAAAGGCATTTTGGGGGGTTTCCTACAGTGAAACATGAAGCATTCCACAAACAATACAGCCGCCTTTCTTCTCGTCAGACCTCACACTGCACACCTGAGCAGCCTCCCGAAACATGATCAACATGTGTGAGTATGAGCGTGAGTGTGTGTGTGTGTGTGTTTTTTCTTCTTCTTTGAAACCTGGTGTTCTCCCATCAGATAAAATAAGATAATCCTTTGTCAGTGGGGAAATTACAGGATCACTCCACATTGCTGGTTTCCCCTCAGATTAAAGATTAATTCTGACCATACAGTCAGACAGCAACACTGACTGATTTATATTTAGCTGAGTGAACAGCAGTCGGTAAAAAAAGGACCTTTGATTGTCTTAAAAATGGACGTCAATCAAAGCTGAAACCAAACGGTAAGAACTGGACCCGAAGGAGATGTAATCTAATTGTGTAGGTCTAATTGGTTATTGACCTTTGTCCATCATGATATGTTCCCATCGTTCTCCTTGCTGCTTGTTATATGTATATATTTATATGAGGGAACCCCAGAGTTTTCCAACGTACATAACTTCTGGAGCATTTCCAAACCCCTTCGTTTCAGGAGGTTTAAACATGTGCGTTTTAAGAAGGAAACGTAGCAATGTGGTTTGTTCTGTTAAATTACACAATATAATATTTCATATCTTACATTTATGGGCCTATTTATGCTCATATGAAAAAGCAAAATGAGCATCCTGAATTTGAAGCCGAAATTCATAAAACTTTGAAAAAAACTAAATCAACTCGGTGACGATGTCGACGGGACATGACCGCCGTGTTTGGTGAAATATGGTGGAACATCTGCGATGGATTTTTTTCCACTTTGCACAGGATTAAGATCGCAGAAGACTTTCGCAATTATTACAAATAATGAGAGGTCCCCAGTTAATATTAGTCCAATTAGAGTGATTTGGGGTCCTGTCCCCTCGTCATTGAGTGTAATAACACACGATAACGTTGAGGAAAGAGCAGTTCTGACCTCAGATCACGTGGTAATGAATGGTAACAGCGGTGAAGCGGTGAAGCTGGCCTCACAGACCATCACACCGACCCCCTAATTAAACTCCATTAACCCTCAGCCGCCTCTTTCACCTCCGTCCTCTCTCTCTCCGCCTCTTCTCTCCATTAGCAGGCAGTCTTTGCCGAGATGCACAGAGTCACGCCTCGAATAGCGATGCGCGAGCACGTCCAAGCCACCCGTCTACCTCCTTGTCCCGTTTTAATTAACCGGTGTCCGATGTCGAGGTGAGGCGAGGAAGAGGAGAATCTTTAATTCTGAGTGAAAGGGAAGGATAAAAAAAAAAAGGAGGAAGGATGAGGTGAGAGAGCAGCGAGACGGGGTCGTCCTCCCTGCTAATTTGCTGACACGGGGGCAATGGGGAGGGCTGGCCTCCTAATAACATTGTTTCTTGAAGGAGCAGAGCGAGCTGTGAAAGGAACAAAAGTAACCGTGCCCCGTGAATCCTGTAGTCAATTAGTCCGTATCAATAATTAAAAAGCATTGTCTGCGCAGGGGGCAGGGGCGGCGGATTGAGTTTCCCTCCACCAGGCTAGATTGTTATGACAAGCAGTGCCTACATAATGATATTAGAGCATTAATAATTCACCGCTGGACTTGCGCCGCTGCAGGTGACTGGAGGCCCTGGTTTGCGCTCAGGCAGCCATCAGTGAGCCGGCTTGCCAATTATCAGAGGTCAGGAATCAGAAATGGAAATTGCAAATGTTTCTGTGTGTGTGTCTGTGTGTGTGTGTGTGTGTGTGTGTGTGTGTGTGTGTGTGTGCGTGTGTGTGTGCGTGTGTGTGTGTGTGTGTGTGTGTGTGTGCGTGCGTGTGCATGTTGAATGAGAAGGAGGAGGCATACAGGAAAGCAGGAATACAGTGAGTCAGAGGTGAAGAAGTACTAAAATCCTTTACCAAAAGTGTTATTCACAGTTTTTTTTAATGTATTTCTCTCAGTAATAATAACGTAGCTCATCCAGGTCAATGCTGAGATTTGTGACGCTTTACATACATACAAGAAAAAACATGCTGAGATTCATATTCTTGCACAAAGACACTTCAACATCCAGGAGGTCAAGGACAAAAGTCACAAAATGCAATATATTGGTTTCATGCACATGGAAACAAAACGTTTTTTGTGTGTTTTGTGTTGCTCAGGATGAGAACAGCTCCAATGGAAAGTCTATTTGGATTCATGTGACTATGCAACGGTCAGAGTGGGTAACGTAGCAGTACATATCTAAATGTCCAGGCAGCAACCTCCGCTTCTGTAAAGTAAAGAACGATGTGGAAGTGTCTTAAAACTTGGGGGCATGTGGTGCAGAAGAGAGGACAGATGTGGTGTCCATGTGTGCCAATCCACCACACACACACACACACACACACACACACACACCACATGCCTGTCTCCATCTTGTGTCCCAGCAGGCCTCGCTAGGTCTGTCTGCCCGGCCCGGCGGGAGGTCCAGGCCCCCCTGTCACAGAGCGGGTCAACAAGGTCCCTCTGGTGAAGCTCCACATCTGGACTCAGCGGAGGGTGTTTTCCATCTGTCATCTTTTTATATTTTTCTTCTACTGTTGGACAAACATTGCATATAAAAAGTAAAATACATGAAGACATAAATAAAGAGGATTTTATCTTCCTGCTGGTTTTGAATACAGAAGCAAAACACAGAGATTTTACACACAGAGACAAAAACAGACGGCTTTGAGGAAAAGAAGAAAGAATAAAATAATAAATGAGGGAAGTGGAAGTGGAAGAAGAAGAAGAAGAAGAAGAAGAAGAAGAAGAAGAAGAAGAAGAAGAAGAAGAAGAAGAAGAAGAAGAAGAAATGTAAAACCGTAACGGAAGTCAGTCAGACTGATTTGTGTCGATTTGGAGAAGGAAATCACTTTAAAGTGAGATGAGGATCCATCGTTCTGTTTGCTCTTTAACAGGAAGAAAACACTGAAAGTAAAAGTGTATGCATCTCTTCTTCACGTCCCAAACTTCTCTCCACAACAAGCAGGATTCAATCAAACTAATTAGTTTCGGTGATACTGAGTTTTTTTAGTTCTTCTGTGATCTGCAAATCTTTTCGATCAAGTCTTTGATTTTTCTTCTCGTCTCAGTGTCTTCTTCCCTTTTTTAACTGGATTAAAACAAGTGTGGAGGAGACGTTGGACGTCAGAGGACAGACTGAATCAAATCAGAAGAAGACAATTCGGAGAAGTTGCCTGCGTCTGCCTCCATCAAATAGGTCGCCTCTTCCTCTGTTCACTTAGCGTCCTCTAAGACTCCCGCTAATCGGGAATGACCTCGGCGTCTCCCGAAAGTGGTCCAACACAACTTAGCATAACAGTTAATAATACATCCAGCCATCAGAGGGGAAATTGTATTATTTCCGCCGGCCGGAGGAATGCATAACTCCAACTGAAGTGCGACTCAGATCATCTGATTGACATTTAACCCTGTCATCCTCGAAGCACTGAGTGTTAATCAATAAATTAGTGACACGCCATCAGATCTGTGTGTTTTTAATTGCCGAGCCGTGCATTATTTATCCAATCCGAAGGAGATGGGCAGTGAACGGGCTCCAGGCGTTGATTACCGAGCTAAAGGCTGATCAGAGTGAATCGGAGATCGTTCCTCTCTGAAGACGAGAGCAGCTCCGCAGTGAAGACGCGGGAAAGAGAATAACACAGTGTGACGCTGAACCCCTCAGTCTGGATGTGTGATGAGCTGTGTGGCTGTGCAGGATTTTTAATCCAACATGGAATATTTATTTTATTCTAACGCTGATCTCGCGTTTGCTTTTTGCTCCTCGACTTTTGGAAAAGGTTTATAAAAAATCTTTGAAAGCATCTTAAAACATTCAGTTTGGGATTTTACACCTACATTAAATGCAATTAACTCTTATACTGTGGTCATGGGACCGCAAGGTTCACGGTTCGATCCCCGGTTTACTCAGTTCGCATGTTGAAGTGTCCTTGAGCAAGACACTGAACCCCCAGTGCTTCTCAGCAGCACACTGCTGCTACATTCCTATGGATGGGTTAAATGCAGATACCAAATTTCATGTATGTAAAAATATCAACCCTGTCTCCTAAAAAATACGTTCCCCCAGAACTAATACGCATTCCCAATTACGTTTGATCAGAAACGTATCTCCTCCCTGATTATGTTTGTGTTTGACGTATTGCACATACGTTGATTAAACAGGTATGTTGATTATACACATATATTTGTTTTATTGTTTTTATCTTTGTGTTTGACGTATTACAAATACGTTTATAATCGTGTGTTTTTGTTATTGTTTTGTTGCTTTATTTGAGCATATTTTAATTTTTAAACTCTGCGGAGAAAAAAAAAAAGAGGGGCGGGGTGAGGCCAGTGACCCGGGCCCAGGAGTCCGGGAGTCGGCCACACAGGGAGCCGAAGACCTTTTGCCTGCCGTTGTTAGGGTGGTAACGGGCCAGTGTTCAGACCGCTTGGTAACAGCCTCCTTCGCGCCGGCTCCGGTCTTCTCTGAGTCGGGTTGTTTGTGAATGCAGCCCAAAGTGTTCAAATATTCAAACGGGCGGAAGGAGTCACGGAACACAACATCCGGTTTTCAAAATACTGACTGATATGAATGTGTTCAGAACATTTCTGACCACATCCAAACATCTTAACTGTACCAGTACAATGTGTTTGACATATTACAACATTTCTGTATGACCAGTACAGTTAAGATGTTTGGATAAAAACATAAAAAAACAAAAATACGTGTATAATCAACATACCTGTTTAATCAACATATACGTGTATAATCAACGTATTTGTAATACGTCAAACACAAACATAATCAGGGAGGAGATACGTTTCTGGTCAAACGTAATTGGGAATGCGTATTAGTTCTGGGGGAATGTAATTTTTAGGAGACAGGGTTGAAAAATATGTAATACGTTTTACGACCTTTTGTTGCATGTCAATTTTACCTTTTCTTTCTCTTGTTAAGCGACATGTGACCTCTGTTTATTATCTTTTCAGATTGTCTCGAGGTCCAAAACATTGGCAGCTGTGCGACGAACATTAGAGGTAAAGGTACACTGCGAAATAACTGCTCAAATCTGATGAATATCATAGGATCTCATCTGCAGTCGAAGGCTGCGAGTGATCGATTATTCAGCGTTGAAGCTGAAACCTGATAGTTGTCGACAGTTGTGTAACGCGAACGTGTTTCTTCTGGTGCTGCTCCTGCAGAAAATCCACAACTCTGCAGCTCTGATCAGCTTTTACCATGTTTTCTAAGGTCGCTGTTGGTTCCCCGTTTAAAACCTTGGAGGGTAAATCTGATCTCACAGGAACACGTGAAGTGATATCAACATTCTTGAATTTTTCTATACATGTAACAGACACAACAATCACACAAGGAACGTTAGCTTCGGTCACTTGATACCTCCAACCCCAAGAACAAACCTCCTCAAACGTACAGTTATTTTTCATGCAATTACTGCTTGGAATTTACTACCTCCTCATATAACTCATACAGGTAATAATCTGTAATTTAAAAAACTATTAAAGGCGCAACTCAGGACATAAACCACTTGACGTTTTCCTTTGCTTTTATCAGATTTTTCTTTGTATAAATTATGGATGCACTACACATTATACATCCTAGTCCTCGACTGCACTAGGTATCTGACTCTACTATTTTTATTTGTATTGTATTGTATTATTTTTGACTGTTTCAAGTTTTGTTTTGCACGTTTTTGTTTATATTACATTTTGTCCTTTCTGTGGACCCCAGGAAGATTAGCGTCCGCTTAGGCATCAGCTAATGGGGATCAAGTTAATAAACTTAACTAAACTAAACATTACGTGGTGGTGGCACGGAAACAATGCCAATGGAAAGTCTATTAGGATTCTTATTTTGCGCCACTATGCAACATTCAGAGCAAGTGACGTGGTATTAAACAGGTTGGACGGGTCAAACACACAGGAGTTTCAACCACCAGACCGGCGCTTGTGTCCCAAAGCGTTGATTTATAACATTTATGACGTGCGATGTGCTGCTCAGAGATCGTGTTCATTCCACGTATTTCTGTGAGATCACGTTGACGGCACACCCGACTGACCTTTACCCAAATGAGAGGAGACACTTCAGTCCACCGCTGCAGTGATGCTTCCTGGCGAAGTGATGCAAACAGAGGCTCTGACTTCCTTAAAGAGCCTTCTGGGTATGAAGTATAAATAATGTAACTTGAAGAGAAAGACGCGGAGTAAACTCTCCATCTCGCAGGTTAGCCTTCATGCATCCTCTGCAGGCCCCTCCCCACCGCCGAAATGTTTGAATGAGTTTATAGATTTGTTTTTGGCCGTGATTCGCCGGCCCATTAAAAAAGAATAAGGGCTTATGACATATTCAAAGAGGGCATGTCTGGAGTATAAAGTCTAGGGGAGGCTATGATTCATTAATGGAGCCATGAATACATAACTCTCTGTTGTATGATATCATACTCACTGTTGAATTCATGGTGACATTCCCATATTTTCCCTGTGCAAAGAATCAGGACACCATTACAAAGAGTATATGAGGGATTATAGGAGCTTTCTAAACAATTCATAAGCTCACAGTGGAGCTTTCACAGTTATGTGGTGTTTCACGTGTTGAGATTCACTTTATGACCAGGTTTGACTTTTAATAATTAAGATGCCGATTACAAGGAATTCATGGGTGAATGATAAGCAAGCTATCGTTCATGCACGGTGATATTTATAGGCAGGTGAGAACATATTGACATTGGCTCTTAGGGTCCATGTTCTGTTCCAACGTATCCTCATACAAATGTACGTTATTTTCAACCCTGTCTCCTAAAAATTACGTTCCCCGAGAACGAAAACGCATTCTCAATTATATTTGATCAGAAACGTATCTCCTCCCTGATTATGTTTGTGTTTGACGTATTACAAATACGTTGATCAAACATGTATGTTGATTATACACGTATTTTTGTTTTATTGTTTTTATGTTTGTGTTTGACGCAATACAAATACGTTTATAATAGTGTGTTTGTGTTATTGTTTTCTTGCTTTATTTAAGCATATTTTAATTTCTAAACTCTGCGGAGAAAAAAAAAGAGGATTCCCTCAGTAACGGCAAGCGAAGAGGAGGGGGAGGGGGGGAGGCCGGTCTTCAGACCGCTTTGCCCGACCGGTAACTGCCTCTGTCGTACCGGCTGCGGTCTTCTCTGAGTCGGGTTGTTTGGGAATGCAGCCCAAAGTGTGTGATAAACTCCATCTAGTGCAGTAAACCGCTTCAATCATCAAGCAGACACTCTGATCTCTGTGGTCAAATTAGCTACAGAATCTGACGTGAAACAGATTAAAACCCACCGGAAACAGCCACGGGACTCAACATCGGTTTTCAGAATACTGAGTGATATGGATGTGTTCAGAACATTTCTGACCACATCCAAAACTCTTAACTGTACTGGTAATACAGAAATGTTGTAATGTAATGTCAAACATAAACACACTGGTACAAGTAGGATGTTTTAATGTGTTCAGAAATGTTCTGAACACATCTAATTAGACCACAGAGATCTGCTGATGATTGCAGTGGTTTACTGCACTAGATGGAGTTTATCACACACTTTGGGCTGCATTTCCAAACAACCCGACTCAGAGAAGACTGGAGCCGGCGCAACAGAGGCTGTTACCGGTCTCACACCGGCGGGCAAGCGGTCTGCCTCACAACGGCGGGCAAGCGGTCTGCCTCACAACGGCGGGCAAGCGGTCTTCAGACCGGCCCTGTTACCGGCCTCACAACGGCGGGCAAGCGGTCTTCAGACCGGCCTCACCCCGCCCCTCTTCGCTTGCCGCTACTGAGGGAATCCTTTTTTTTTTTCCTCCGCAGAGTTTAGAAATTAAAATATGCTTAAATAAAGCAAGAAAACAATAACACAAACACACGATTATAAACATATTTGTAATACGTCAAACACAAACATTGAACATGAACTATTTGGAGTAAATGCATGGTCTTGGTCTCTTTTGAAAGGTAACACTGAAGCTTTTTCCCCTCAATAGTCAGAATCACTTTAAGTGCTACTGACACTGAGTTATATAAGTTTGAACACACTAAAGTATAAGGTTTTTATTTCCGCCTGAACAAATCTCTGATAAGCCTGAAGCCTTATCTAGTCTAAGTAAAAAGCAGATAACAATATCACAGAAAATTAATGTTTTACACATGTTTTTCTAATGAAATGTCTTGGTGTTTTTCCATTTTGAGACTGAAAATATTCATGATATATATATCAGAGTCAGAGGTATATATAAAAAGGCTTATAGTCTTGCAAAACTTATAGAGGTACTATTCATATTTACAACCAGTATTGTTGACACCGAGAAAATGAAGTATAAATGCATTTTCGTGCTAATTCAATGCCAAACTGAGGATCTGTCAGCAGCTGGTCTGTGTCATGAAGTTGAAACCTGTTAGGATCATCTCCACCCCCTCTTGTTTAGACATTTTTTAGGCAATTTCATTGGCTGTACGAAACGCCTGTCATCTGAGCTGTATGACGTGACAGGCTTGATCCACATATGGAAAGAGAGGCTGACCCTGTTCTTCAATGTAGACTCTAGTTGGGTAATGTAGCCTGTCAGTCAGGGCATGAAGCTACTATTGGTTCAAGTGAAGATTCAGTAGAAAGGGTAGATTTTGGCAGACATTTTGGTGCCCAGTTTTCATCTGTGCTCTCATGCAAACTTGCTTTGCGAGTGAAAATGCAAAAATATTGTTTCATATCTTCCAGCTGATATGAAATGATGCAACACCAGTTTGTGGATATTTATGGATGTAATCACGTGTTTTGGACTAAATCTTTTATGGGATTTTTTTTATTGGACCTTTACGACGTAACAACGCCGTTTTTGTTGGAACGTTATCGATTTACGGATCAATATGAGGCATCATCGGTGAGTTACCTAGCTTTTGCTATCGTTTGTTTGTTTGTTGTTGTCTGACAAAAGCGTTGACTGTAGCTGCTGTGGTGGTCTGATCTTATGCGGAATCACAAGAATCATAGGTTTCCAGAAACATATGGGACTCGTACCGAACTATAAATAGATGTACAGTGTACAATAGAATGTACAGTAAAGGACGCCCGCGGTACGGCGGAATGCTAACAGGTAATCAACGTATACATGTATAATCAACGTATTTGTAATACGTCAAACACAAACATAATCAGGAAGGAGATACGTTTCTGGTCAAACGTAATTGAGAATGCGTTTTAGTTCTGGGAGAACGTAATTTTTAGGAGACAGGGTTGGTTATTTTATGGAAAGATAATCCTCATGTTTAGTGGATTTTCGTACAAAAGTTCAGCAATACTTGCTAAATGCAGACAGTCTTTTCAAAATAAACTTAGAGCCTTAAACTAAATATATAAAGGATTGTCGTTGACCCTCACAGAAACTGCTCTGTCACAAGTTGCAGGTGGACCGTGTCTATTCTACAACATGCGGGATGCTGGTTCTTTTGTGTATTAGTGGTTGCTGCTGCTGTGCTTTAATCAAAGTCCTCGTGGATGACTTTGCTCTTGGAACACAAGATAAAAGTCATCCATGAATAATCACATTAGTTAAAACTGGCAACCTGAGAGGAGAAACCTCCCTGGACAAACATGCTGGCATGGACGTATCTTTCAAAGTCACTGATCTTTGATATGTGTATCATAATCTGATTGCACGTTTTAAAATGTAATCCGAGATGTTTATAGTTACTTATTTTTTGTAATCTCAACGGTTTGATATTTTATTAGGGGTTAATACACATTTTCCGGATTAAGTTCAGCAACACGTGTCAATTTCTGCTCGTTACATGCAGACAGTCTTTTCAAAATAAACTTCCATTAACTTTATTAGGTTGAGGCAACAAACACACTGAGCTTTAGGCTTTCGGAAAAGATCGGCGTTTGACTTATTTGTCAAATAACTTGAGTAGTTAAAACGTGCTTTTTTAAAACCTGAACCAAAGATCTTTTACCTCAGCCATACCTGACCAGACTGGTCTCATTTGTAGCAATTCCTATGAAAAATAATGTGTAATTCTCTTTTCCTCAACCCTAACTGAGTAGGTTTGTTGCCTAAACACTTACTGAGTTTCCTGTGAAGACAGAAGTTATTTAGAAAAGACCGTATGCATGTAATGAGCAGAAATTAACAGGTGTTGCTGGACTTTCGTAGGAAAACGCACGAAAAGTGACAATTACTTAAAATATCGAAAAACGTTAACCTGAGCCGTAGTTTGTTTGACATTCCAACCACAAACTATTGTGCATATGTATCGCACAAACAGATAGCGGCATTGAATGTTCAGAAATATCGTAATTGACAGACATCTTGAATTTAGCTGAATCCTCCCATCTCGCCTGTCTCGTGTTCAACGGGAACGGACTCTTGACTACCTTCCAGTCTTTACTGCCGACAATTTACCCACATTTGGCGAAATTTTGCGCCAACTATTTCACTAATATTATACCCAGTGAAACACTGTAAATCTGTAGCATGGAGGTACAACAAGCTGCAGGCCTTGGCTACAGAGCCCATTTAATAATGATGATAATTAATACAATATGATATGTATTATGTGTGATTTGTTCATACTTGTGGCCGCAGCCAAGGCACCAGTTTGTTTGCGAACATTTAAGCGTGTTGAACTGTTTGTGTGTCTTCCATTCAATATGTTGTGTTTTCGTTGTAATCAGCCGAGCGTACTCTTTCATCCTTCGGCTAAAAATACTGGCAGCTGCTGCTGCACACGCTGTTCTCATCTCGCAAGTTGCATAAGCTTTCTTATGAAATCAGCAGAAGGAGCTTCAGACTTCAAGCTCATCTTTCCAACACAAAGAGCCGCCGCCTTCACCTCAAAGAGCCGAAAACAGCGCAGAGCGCTTCATCTTCGGCTAATAGCACGCGGACACGACCGGTTCCTGCCTCCTATTTGTTGTTGTTGCTTTGGCCGCTCGCCTCTGTTGTGCTTTAATAAGTTCAACTGTGTTTCATTGTTGTGCTCTTCTTCTTCTCTCTCCCTCTCTTTCAGCAGCTGGATGGAACACCGCAGCCTTTTCGCCTAATTGCCACGGACTCTATGCTCGCCACCCTGGCTTCTGTCTTCAAGAAAAGAAGAAGAAGAAAAAAAGACTATGTTTGTAGCTGGCTGTTCAGCTTTTATCTATATTTTAAGGCACACACAAGGTGTAGAGTTGGCCTTGAGCTTGTTACAGGGGCCCGTGGCTGCATAATTCATGAGGAGGAGCCGCCTCGCTGCAGCGGCTAAATAAAAGATCTGCCGGCGGTGGATGGCGGGACAGAGAAGCTCACTGCACCTGCCACCTGTGTGTAAATGCAGGACTGTGTCTGTTTGGGCCGGCTGCTTTTCTCTGTGTGCATCACCAACCCCTGAGCTACGATCAATACAGGTGTGTATGACATATACGCAGAGGTACACACACTCACATTCCTCAGTGCACTGAGGCCGAGGTAATGCTGGCCGATCTGTCCATTAAAGCTCCTGTTGGCTCTTTCTTTACACTGAGGAGATGTCCCCACACTTAGGTCCAGGATCAGCGCCTCCTCCTCCTCCTCTTCCTCTCATCTTTCCCATTTGCTTCAGAAAAGTTACATTTTCATTAAAATAAACAGCGCTTGCACAATAAACAACAGAAAGGGCAATTAGGTATTTTTCCAAGGAAGGAAAGAGTCACGCAGGAGGAGAGTTTAAGTTCGAGCAGCGGTGCTCAGTAACCAGTGTGCTTGGAATAAATAGAGTGAGATAACCATCGAAGCCCAACTGATCCACCTCCTCTGTGGTTGCAGAACAACCCTGTCTCCTAAAAATGATGTTCCCCCAGAACTAAAACGCATTCTCAATTACGTTTGAACAGAAACGTATCTCCTCCCTGATTATGTTTGTGTTTGACGTATTACACCGGTAACTGCCTCTGTCGCACCGGCTCCGGTCTTCTCTGAGTCGGGTTGTTTGGGAATGCAGCCCAAAGTGTGTGATAAACTCCATTTAGTGCAGTAAACCGCTTCAATCATCAAGCAGACACTCGGATCTCTGTGGTCAAATTAGCTACAGAATCTGACGTGAAACAGATTAAAACCCACCGGAAACAGCCACGGGACTCAACATTGGCTTTTCAGAATACTGAGTGATATGGATGTGTTCAGAACATTTCTGACCACATCCAAAACTCTTAACTGTACTGATAATACAGAAATGTTGTAATATGTCAAACATAAACGCACTGGTACAAGTAAGATGTTTGGATGTGTTCAGAAATGTTCTGAACACATCTAATTAGACCACAGAGATCTGCTGATGATTGCAGTGGTTTACTGCACTAGATGGAGTTTTTAAATTACGCCTGGACAATGGACCGTAACTTTTTCTCAACCTTCTCGTGGCTTTCTGAATACTTTTCCGTTTGCAACGGAGAGCCACAAACAAACAATGACTGGGACGATTGTTTTTTTCTCGCGCTCAGCTGATTGCGCTGTGCAAACCGCAGCCCGGAGCCGGGCCTGTGATCCCTTTGGAGCTACGGAGAAGGGCTCGGGCTGCAGGTCGGGTGTCAAGAGGAGGGCAAAAAAGAGGAAATACAAGCCCTCGGTACCGGTCATTATAACGGGGAACGTGAGGTCTTTGGCAAATAAGACGGACGAGCTACGCGCGCTGGTAAAGACTGAGAGGATCTTCTGTGAGTGCAGCATCTTGTGTTTCACGGAGACATGGCTCACGCGGATTTTCCGGACCACAGCGCGTCGGTGCCCGGCTTCAGGACTGTACGGGCGGACAGAGACGCTACACCGAGCGGCAAAAAGAGAGGCGGTGGGATTGCAGTGTATGTGAACGAGAGGTGGTGCAATCCCGACCATTTGTGTGTGAAGGAGCGTTTCTGCAGCCCGAACATTGAACTGTTAGCAGTGGGGATACGCCCGTATTATTTGCCGAGAGAGTTTACGTCTGCCATTGTTGTCGCACTATATCTGGACTGCTGAGTCAACAGCCTGGTGCTTTTATGACAATAACTGGTGACTTTAATCACACAACACTGGACAAAGCTCTGCCTACTTTTATACAGTATGTTGACTGCCCCACAAGAAACAATAAAACTCTGGACCTCCTTTATGCAAATACTAAGGATGCATACAGGGCCACTGCCCTTCCCCCCGTTGGCAGGTCTGATCACGACCTGGTCCTGCTGACACCCAGGTATGTTCCTCTGAAGCAGAGGCTGCCTGCGACTTCCAGGACTGTTAGGAGGTGGTCTCAGGAGGCTAACGACGCCCTGCAGGACTGCTTTGAGTCGACTGACTGGGATGTGCTGTGTGGACCACATGGGGAGGACATCAACAGCATGACAGACTGCATCACAGAATACATCAAGTTCTGTGAACACACCACCATACCATCCCGGACTGTGCGCTGCTTCCCCAACAACAAGCCCTGGATCACCAGGGACCTGAAGTCTCTTCTTAATAAGAAGAAAGCTGCTTTCAGGTCTGGGGACAGGGATGAGCTCAGGAGAGTCCAGCGCGACCTGAAGGTGAAGATCAGGGAGGGCAAGGACTCATACAGGAGGAAGCTGGAGGCCAAACTCCAGCAGAACAACACGAGGGAGGTGTGGAACGGGATGAAGCAGATTACCGGCTTCAAGGTGGGAGGGAGACAACCAGGGGGCTCCCTGGAGAGGACCAACAAGCTGAACTGTTTCTTCAATAGGTTCAGTTCACAGCCCTCATCCGTCTCCTCCTCTCACCTCACCTACACACCTCCCCCTCTGCCCCGCCCTCCCCCCCTGTTGAGCTGTACTTTCGCTGAGCCCTCAACACCCGTTGGCTCTCCCAATGAGCCCTCAACAACAATGGGCTCCTCCACCCTCCCCCCTCTCTCTGTGACTATTGATCAGGTGAGAAGACAGCAGGAGAAACTCCACCAAGGCAAAGCTGAAGGACCTGATGGCATCAGCCCCAGGGTCCTAAAGACCTGCGCCACCCAGCTGTCTGGTGTCCTGCAGCACCTCTACAACCTCAGCCTGAGGCAGGAGGAGGTGCCGGTGCTGTGGAAGACGTCGTGCCTGGTCCCTGTCCCGAAGAAGTCGATTCCATCTGTCCTTAACGACTACCGACCGGTAGCCCTCACCTCCTCATGTGGGTGTGGACGACGCCATCATCTACCTGCTGCAACGAGCTCAGTCGCACCTGGATGGAACAGGTGTCTCTGTGAGAGTCACTTTCTTTGACTTCTCCAGTGCATTTAACACCATCCAACCACTGCTACTCGGTGAGAAGCTGCGGGTGGTGGGGGTAGACTCGTCCACCATTTCCTGGATCATTGACTACCTCACAGGCAGACCACAGTTTGTCAGAATGGGCCGTGTGCTGTCTGGGACGGTGGTCAGTGATGTTGGAGCCCCACAGGGAACTGTTCTGTCTCCCTTCCTGTTCACCCTGTACACCACTGACTTCCAGTACAACACGGAGTCATGCCATCTACAGAAGTTCTCTGATGACTCTGCAGGGGTCGGGTGTATTAGGGATGAACGGGAGAAGGAGTACAGGGCAGTGGTGAGTGACTTTGTGGAGTGGGCCGGCGAGAATCACCTGCTTCTGAACATGGCCAAGACCAGAGAGATGGTGGTCGACTTCAGGAGGAAGACAACAGCTCCGAGTCCTCTGAGTGTTCTGGGAGAGGACGTGGACATAGTGGAGGAGTACAGGTACCTGGGTGTTGCCATCGACAGCCGACTGAACTGGAAGGCCAACGTCAACGCTGTGTATAAGAAGGGGATAAGTCGACTCTTTTTCCTGAGGAAGCTTCGATCCTTCAATGTGTGCAGCAAGATGTTGGAGATGTTCTACAAGTCGGTTGTGGCCAGCGCCCTGTACTTCGCTATTGTCTGCTGGGGGAGCAGCATTGGAGCCGGTGACACCAATAGACTTAACAAGCTAGTTAAGAAGGCCGGCTCCATCATCGGCTGCAAGCAAGAGTTTCTGGGGCAGGTGGTGGAGAGGAGGACGCTGAAGGAACTTTTGTCCATATTGGACAACCTGGACCACCCTCTCCACCACCTACTGCAGGGCCAGAGGAGCACTTTCTCTAAGAGATTCCTCACACTCCGCTGCACCAAGGACCGCCACAGGAAAACATTCCTGCCGACAGCAATATGGCTTTACAACAGGTCACCGCTTGCTAGTTCCTCTATGAATTAAACACTGTAAACACTGTACATGTTCATGGTTACCTACACTTAACACTTAACATATCATATTATATACATTTATTGCGTTTTTGCACTCTCCTATTGTTTGTTGTTGTTGTTGTTATTTTTATTTACACCATAATATGCACATACATACTTGCACTCTTGCACTTCTACTGTTTAAGTTTAAGTTAATTTAATTCCTAAATTAATACTCTGTTATTCTTTCTTTCATAAAGCTATTTTATTGTTGTTATTTTTATCTTTAATTTATTAGTATTATTATTGCATATATCTTTCATCCCTGTTGTTTTTATATCTTATTTTCTGTGTAAATGGCTGCTACGCGACACTAAATTTCCCCTTGGGGATTAATAAAGTATATATTCATTCATTCATTCACTCGCATCTCTGTGGTCAAATTAGCTACAGAATCTGACGTGAAACAGATTCAAACCCACCGGAAACAGCCACGGGACTCAACAACGGGTTTTCAGAATACTGACTGATATGGATGTGTTCAGAACATTTCTGACCACATCCAAAACTCTTAACTGTACTGGATACAGAAATACAGAAAGACTGTAAGTTATTTTGGTTAATACCTCAATTAACTCTTCCTGAGGCTATTCTGAGTCAGGGTTTCCCTCCAGCGGGTTCTGGGTCCACCCCGGCAGCCTCTTACCAGGTGGACACGCCCGGAAACCCTTCCAATGATGGCGTCCAGGAGGCATCCTTATCAGAACAACAACTCGACTCTGGATGTCTGAGCTCCTCGTCCGATCTCCAATGCTGAGCCTTTTACCCTCACGAGTTAACGCCTCACATATGTTGTTATTCCAGATTGTAGTTGTGGAGACAGTTAAGCTATACGTCCGTGGTCCATTCAGGTAGCGCTTGCATCTCATACTCTGAAGTCAGAAATTATGCCTGTGGTGTTTACTCTGCACCTGGGTCCTATTCAGCAATGTAAGCATACAAATAAGCAGTAAAATCCATTTTACCCAAGATTCATACTCCTGGATTTATAGAACAAATTCTGCAAAGCCTAATGTCGAACTTCTTCACAACATAATCATCGGGGAAAATACAGTTTTGTTTGTTAAAACACACTTAACACTGGAGGTCATTTTCAGTCGATTTGACATTATTTTCTTAGATTCGCCTTTTAGGGCACTTTCATATAAGATACATACCCATGTTTTACATCATAAATTGCAGAACAATCTCAGCGATCTATATAAGGAGGCACCATTGTCATAAGGCAAAAGTGTAAAGAGAAAAACTTTACAATATGACACTAAAGCTGAAGAATGGAATCTCGATTTTTGGAAATTATTCAGATCGCTTGAAAAAAACCTAACTTTACTCATGTGGTAACTGTTTAGGTGATGGAAATTGGTTTACCAAAAGTTTTAGATTCACAAAAGCAGTGAAATATATTAATACAATGGTAGATACATGTAAATAAATGTCTAAAACTAAACATTTAATTATCGTTTTTTGAGTAGAAATATGGTCTTTCAGACCTTTCACCAAAATGATAAAAATGGGACTGAGAAATGACTTCATACTGCAGATAAAGCTTCATGGAGTGTGTGCAAATGAAAAATGACCTTCACAACAATTATTTTTTTTGGAAATAAAAATATGTATTGTAAAAAAAAAAAAAAAGGGTACAGAATATATATATATATATATATATATATATATATATATATATATATATATATATATATATATATTGAGAAATATAAAACAGAACAAAAACTAGTCAGACTATTTACAATATACAAGTATGGCTTGCTTTGCTTCAATGGCATATCCTCCTGCCATGGCATGAGGATGTGGAGCAGGAGGAGACTTGCTTCGTGTCCATCCACTTCACATAGACGATGGGGCCCATCACGGATCCATCTCATGGAGCCTCTCGGTGACTTCTTTGTGGCTGGTACTCCTCTCTGTAAAATAAATGAATACTAGTCAGTTGAAATAAAGATGACGTAAATATTACTCAGATCACGACTGTGGTAGTAATTTGAGCAGAGTGTTGTACAAAGCATAATATGTGTAAATATTACTCAGATCATGGCTGGAAGTAAGGTGAGCAGCAGTGTGCACCGCGTGGCGTGCTCTCGTGCACAGTGTACACATTACTAGTTTGCACCATGCAGTCTTAGACACGTAACAAAGTTTAGTAACTACACTTACCCATCTTCCTCAGAAGAACTAAAGCCTTCGAGCTCTGATGACGATGCAATGTCGTCCTCCTCCTCGCTGCTCTCTAGAATCATGCGTCTTGCTTCCTCCTTGTTGAATCTCTTTGTCGTCATGATGTTGCTTTTCTCTGACTAAACACTGTAGCGTGTGTATATGCTCAGGTGGGTATTGCTGTGAGACTTCCTGAGTGTACATTGGTTGTTTAGTTCACGAAATGGCGACGGACATATGATTCAACAAATCACAGAAAAGGATTTTCGTTTTTTTTTACTAGCATCAGATGACACACTGCTGCCCTTTCGCTTGCTTGATGTTAAAATTATGCTGGGCTCTGCCTGGGCAGGCACCCGGAAGCAGGAAGTCTCCTCTTTCCGACAAAATTATATTTCTGCGATGTATAATCGCGGTGCTGTGAATATTTTAGAAACTTAGAGAAACGTTCCGAGTGTCACCACGCGAAACCGCGGGCTCAGTGGCCAGACGTATACTAATTGTTCCTACTGATGATCAAATAGATAAAGATGAATCCATATCCAGGCCAGTCCATATTGTTCATAGGACACATTGGCCACATCCTATTCTCTATTTTTGTATTTGTTCCCTGGTTAAAAATGAGTAACGGTGATGCTATCATGCTAAAAATGATTATGGCATTTCTTTTTGTGAAATGGAGAACAATTAAACAACTTGGCTGCCAAATAGAAAACATAAAAACATTATTTACACCTTTTTAAAATTAGTGACGCAGTAAAATAAACTTTGTCTAAGTTGAATCTTTATCAGTATTTTCTCCTTTTAGGTGCAATTTGAATCTGTTTGCTTCGCAGTTTTCGAGTAGAATACATAGTTTCATTCCAGCTGAGTACTAACTGTTCATCCCGTTGTAGCAGATCAGGGCTGATTTTAAGAGAATAAATAGTAAAACTGTCAGAAACACGGCCGGCTGTGAGCAGCCAGAGGCATGAAACTGCATACGGAAGATGGCAGCTGTAAATTGGACGGCGGAGACGTTGGAGTCGAGCGGCCGTACAAAATGCATGAGAGCGACTGTTCGTTCTTGTTTTTTTTCTTCTGTTAAGCCTCTCTCTTCTTTTTTTTTTTTTTTCTTCTTCTTCTTTCTCTCCTCACCACATTTTTCTTATTTTGGGCAAGAACAGCACAAAACCATTCTCTCATTCTCTTTGTCTCGCCTCATGTTTTCTCTCTCCTCGTGAGATCCTCAGGAGCGATGCACGCCAGGTGACTGCTGCTGCTGCATTTCTGAATGGGAGCTGTGGGAAGAGAGGATAGAGGGCAGGTCAGAAGGGATGGAGCCAGCTGGGGGTGGTTTGGTCCAGGGATGCTGAGGAAGGGGGTAGAGGAGAGACGGCACGTGGAGGCGCGTGGAGCAGCGGTGGCATGGGAGAAGGCCTGACGCCTCGTATGCAGAGGAGGAGGAGGAAGAAGAGGAGGAGGCGGCAGGGGTGTGCGGGTTGATCCCTCTAAAAGCCTCGGCTCTCTCAGCGAGCTCAAATTATTACAAGCGTGCGAGGAACAAGGGCTCCGCTTCGGGGGTGTGCCACCCAGGAGAGCGCCTAGCCTCGGGGTGATTTCCAGAAGAAAGCAACATGGGAGAAAAATAATAGGAGGTGGGAGTACGAGGAGGGGGAGGAGGAGAGGGAGTTTTGGGTCGAGGGGTTTCGAAGCTGTTGTTGAGAAAAGTAAAGGGAATTTTTTTTATTATTTTCTCCTGCGTCTCCACGGCCCTGCACTCCTTCTCTGAGGCCTTTCATGCTGCACCGCTCTCCACTCGGGCCTTTTCTCCTTTCTCTCCATCATGCTCGGCTCTGCTGGTTGTTTTTTTCGACAAGGTCATCTGAGACGTCAGTTAATATGGTAACAAAAGCTCTTTAGGCAGACAGATTGCTGCTCGAACCGGCAAGGGCTCCCTCCCTCCTCCAGGCGTCTTTCATTCACCCCCCTCGACTTCTCTCCCTGCCTGCCTTCGTCTATCTATTCATGATTGATCAGCTCCACAGGCCGGCCAAGTTTATTGTGTTGAGGTCTCTGTTTCTCTCTTTTATCTCCATCTTTTCTGTAAACTGTCACTTTGTTTTGATTTTTACGACTATAAATAAGTATTGAAGGAATGACAAACTAAAATGTGATGAAAAAACATGCACGTTTTCACAGACCGCCACCACAAAACATTAGGAAATAGGCCAACGGTAGGCTGCAACCCGGAAGGTGTCGAGACATTTTGGTGTTCACAGATGCACCATTTCCCATCTGCAGATGTGTTTAGACAGACTTGTAACCGTTGTTCTGACCCGGATCGACGTGCATGGCGTCGTGTCAACAACAGATGCTGAACTCAAGATTTCCGCATAAGACAGTTTGCATGTTTTCATTTTCCTGCTAAAGTTCATCAACATGTGTCATCCATACACTGTTAAGTGCATGTACCATTAATATGACATATTAATATTCCTTTGCATTTGTTAATTAATTGGTTTAATTTGGTTGCTGACTAATATTTGATTTGTTGCGTGAATAGTGCAATAATAATAATATCCAATGAAGGAAATAAAGTGACCAAAAATGGCACAAATGACCGTGTTGCATTTTCAATGCCTCCAAGTATGGGGCCAATAGGGAACACTGAATATTACACCCGAATGTGATAGTTGAATATGTGCATTAGCATACCGCTAGCTTTCACTTTCCTCCCATTGAGCCACACAAGCATTAGCGAGGTTGCACGCTGATGTTCGGTGATAACAACGCTTCCAGTCGCCGATCCAGTTCTTTCCAAATGTGTTGGATTGAAGGTCAAGGGCTTCCACGGCAAACTGGGAAAACTATTTCTCAATGCACCGGACTTTGTGCGTCATGTAGAAACAGTAGAGAATCTTCACTGAACTGTTAAATCAAAGCTGGAAACGCACTATTGTCTCAAACAGATATATGCTGTAGCATTAAAGATGTCACTTCATTAGAATGAATGTCTGTGGCCCAAATCAGGAAAAAGGCAAAGATCTAGAGTATGCAAAAGGATGAGGGTTGAACCACAGCCCAGAGAGCACAAATGCTCCCTCATGAGGATGCTTTTCCCCTCACGCATACTGTTCTGTTGCTGCTCTTGAGACTAATTACCCAATAATATAAATGTTGCATAGCTTCACAAAGAGGAGGAGAAATAAATATGTTCCTCCTCAGGATTTGCTCGTTAAGTTCTAAGGTGGGATGTTGCTGCCATGAGAAGAATCCCAGAGATTATCACAGGAGCATAATAATAAGACTGAAGTAACTGTGTGTGAATTTGATGGTCTAAGATACATCAAATGAAATGTAGTGTTTTTGCAACTCCTTTTAGGGACAAAAGACAGTGCTCTGCTGCACTGTTGCCTCTTGTAATCCCTAAACCTTATTAAAGAACAAAAGTTAATGTCTGAAGATTATGATTTCCAGCAACTATACCACAAAACAACATTTGTGTTGTATTTTTTCTCTTGCTAAATTCTCCTTCCTTTTGTTTTTCATCATGCACATCTATCCCAAACCACACGCAGTCTTAAAACCTTTCCATATCCCCCTGAGCCTCAACCCTCCTGCTCGAAGTACCAGCCTGTAAACCCAGGCCCTAACCCCAAACTTACCCCTGGAAGAAGTGACAACTTGCTGGAACCACCTCGCTCCATAAAAACGTCCTCATTCCAAAGAGATAAAACTCAACCGAGGATGGGAACGCGCTCGCCGACACACTTACCGCTCTTACCCACACCCTCTCTCTCTCCCTCTCCCTCTCCCTCTCTCTCTTAGTGATGCGAGGCCCACGGGCCACAACGCACCGTGACTGATATGCGTTCTGACATGTCAAACGGTGAGGCGGCGAGGCGCTGCCCGTGGCAACCAGGAGAAACATGCTAATAGCGAGGTGCGTTAGTGCACTCACAGACGGGCCCGCTAATCAGAGAGGACATACGCCCCGTTATGACTCTCTGGCAGTGAGAGTGGCTCCTCCATCACTCTCAACCTCCACCATCACCATGTACCATGTACTCTCATGCTATACAGCACACACTCACCTTCAGCCGTCTCCACCTTTAAGCCTCCTTCAAACCCACAAGGAGCGACCGTGATCTCTTCAAATGAAAGCTGTCATTAGGAGTGTGTATTTATGTTTTTAGTCATTGACGTCATTGCTTTAAAACGGAAAAAGGAAATAAAACTTCTTCAAGCTCAGGTTTGATCTCCACCAACTCATTGTAAGCTGTCACTAACCATCTGTCTGCTGTTTTTGTGCTGGGCGTGTGGTGCATGCAGAGGGTTCATCGGAGCTGGTTTTCTGGAAGTGGCTAAATGTTGAGGGAATACTTCAACATCAAAATAACCATTTGTATATTAATTACTCAGCCAGATCTACCTTGATTTACCTTTTTTTTCTTTCTCTCATGGTAAGCGGAGCATCAAAGAACTGACCCAATGAATAGTAAATGTGAGCGGCGTTAAACAAAAGCAAAACTATATTAGAAAAACGTTAACACCCGTCTTCTCCAGTCACTATTTTACTACTTCTAAACACAAAAAAAAAAAAATATATATATATATATATATATATATATATATATAACTATGTAAAACACACCGGGCTTGTGTAAACGGGTTAAAGAAAATTCTCAACTTGTGGATTTCTTAATAAAATGGGAAAAGATCTGCTCCTAAAATGAACAGGAACAACTCGAGTCATGCTGAAATCATCTAAGTCAACACATTTTTATGATATTTTTATCAAGAGGCGTCCAACTCCATTCCATTAGATGACCATCATGAATATGCTAGCATGTATTAAGCTAATAAAAGCTATTAATATTAAATACACTATAATATACATAGCCTACATACTTAATGTTGCTTGTCAGTGCACAGTTGTGCTGTCTTATACAGAATCCTAAAACAAGACTGTAAGAAGTCGACGTAGTCACCATGACGTCATCCATGGTTGTGTTGTGGATATAAACGGCTCATTCTATCGTAATGAAAACACGATTCCCATTTTCAGGTGATTTTACACTAATTACTATACTTATTACTGTTACAATATATTTTGAGTGTCATATGCACAGTTAACAGACAGTTACTCCGCACAATGAAAAACTTACTTTGCTAGGTCTTCCTTCCACACAGAATTACAATAACTTAAAACATAAGGCTTAAGGTAAACATTGTAATTAAAATTAAGAAGTAAAGATACCTTACTGGAAAATTACTCCAGTAAAAGTAAAAGTCACCTATTAAAATATTACTTCAGTAAAAATCTTAAAGTATCTGATATTTTCTGTACTTAAGTATCAAAAGTATTTTTCTGATATAAAATGTATTGAAAGTACAAGGACATGATTTTAATAAAAAAGCAAAAGGTCTGAATTTTGAGAATTATGAAGTTTATTCTTTTAACTGCTGTGGCCACCAGGACCAAGGACAAGGGGTTGTGTTGAAAAATAACTGGGTTGGCTGTGATCCATCCACATATATTATGTTCAACATAATATATTGTACCTAAGTATACTTTTGCATCTACTATGAACTTATCATCATAATTCTCCAAAAAGCAATATGACACTATGAAGGAGTTGTAACAGTGTGGTTATAAGTATGCTCATTCCATCCGGTACCTGTCCGTGGGTCCCTTGGTACCGGGCTGCACAGAAAGAATGAATGAAAGATTTAAATTAAATTTAAAAAAAATCAAGGCCGGAAAGATGTTGTATTGTGAAAAAGGACCGGATACATCCGTCTGTGGTAACCTCAGACGGAACCTATTGACACATGTCAAGATGTAACCGGTCCGTGACGCATAAAGGTTTGTGACCGCTGGACTAGAGGATGTAGAGGGAAAATGCAGAATATTGAGATTAGCAAAACCTCCTTAGTGGAGTCTGTGTTCCACCACAGTCCCGGATGTGTTTTTTTTTTTCTAAAGATAGATTTGATTTTGTAGCGAGTAACGAAGGTTTCAGGGGAAATGTATCGGAGTAAAAGTACCAGTTTTCTTTGCAAAATGTAGTGAAGTAAAAGTAAAAGTAAACAGAAATATAAATAGTAAAGTAGAGTACAGATATCCCAAAAAACTACTTAAGTACAGTAACAAAGTATTTCTACTTCGTTTCTGTACACCACTGGTATCTACAGATGCTGAGAAGATGGAGGTGGAGAAAAGGTATAGGGTGAAGTGGAGGAGAAGGAGGACTGAACGTAGGAGTGCAGAGGAAAAGAAAGAGAGGAGATTGATCCGGAGAATGTAAATTCACACTGCTGTGCTCCTTTGTCCTTCTTTTGAGGCATAAATAATAGATTGATGAGTCCTGATGAGAACATTATCGCTGGGGATGATCTTAATGATCGGACCGACTAGCGCTGTAATAACCCGATTGAATCACACCAAACAAAAAGATGTGGAAACCTATTGATTCCAAATAAAATCTGCGGCTCTGATTCCTGAAAAAGTGGGTCGATAATTTTACTCCCGTTTCTAGTTTTTATT
This sequence comes from Taurulus bubalis, assembly GCF_910589615.1. Lineage (NCBI taxonomy): Eukaryota > Metazoa > Chordata > Actinopteri > Perciformes > Cottidae > Taurulus > Taurulus bubalis. The sequence continues at coordinate 22,433,077 of NC_136590.1, read as the reverse complement.
TCCATCGAGGCATTTGTTTGGTCAGCCGCTGGAGATTAAGACCTGTTGAAGCCACTGTTTAAGAAAGCCCAAAGACTGTTGGTTCGCTATTAAACTTTAATCAGCCTCGCTTGGCGTTAATAATATTCTTTCGCCCCTCTTTTTTAATGAAATTCTTTCTTTTTCCTTTTTTACAATTCCCTAAGCAGGACTGAACGGATGGTGGAGAAGAGGGTACGCCTTTCTAGTGGAGCAAAAAGGTTTCAATTGGGGCACTTTCATAGCTCTTAATAATATCCCCATGGTTGATGGATTAAATCAAATAGAATGACGAGTCTTTGATTTACAGCCTGAACATCAAACCCACGCGTGTGTGTAACGGAGCTGAAGGAGTCCGTTTGACTCGTTCCTTTGGTAGAAAATAATATCCTCCGCCGATCCAGGAGCTTTTGAATTAGCGGGTTCACAAAGATTTCATCCATCTCCACATGCTGGCGTGAATGATGGGGGTTTGGGAGGGGAAAGAGTCCGAGGCTACTCTGATTATGATCACACAACCTTAAATCATTTACATTCACTGGCATTTGCCAGATGATTGAATTTCTGGATCATTACAACTTTTTAAATAACTCATATGTTTGTTGCTTTGGACATTATTTCTATTGATTATGGACTTTAATCAGGCGACCACCTTCAGTTCTGGAAAGTGAAGCCGATGCTTCATGTTTTAAAAATGTGTTCTCTCTAATGTCCACCAGGGGGCAACTCCTCCGGTTGTATAGAAGTCTCTAGAAAATGACTATACTCTCTCCAGACAACAAAACTTCTTGGATAGGTTTGGGTTATAAAAATAAATAAGGAAATTACGTGACAATACATCATTCTATTTGACGTTTTTGCCGTCTTTCTGCTTCTTTGTTCATGATGATGTGGATTTCATGAGAATTGATTGCTATGCCTTCATTCTCATGTTTATCCACACATTCCCCAACGACACGTTCTTCTGCTTCTTCTCTTTGTCCTCCTCTTCCTCCTCCACGTTTTGCTCCTCCACCCGATCATCACCTCCCCTTCTCTCCCTCATTCTCCCTCTATCACTCACTCTTCGTCCATCTTCTTCTTCTCCTCCTCCTCTCTGCCGGCCTCTCCACACACATTCGGCTGCACGAGGACCGAAGCGGCACAACAAATGGAGAACGCACATAATTTAAATTCATTGAGGGATTTATAGGCTGCGAGGTTTGTACGGTAATTCTGTTAACAAAAGGTATCCTTAGATGGAATTAAATATTTATCCGTTCTATGAATAACAATTGGCGAGGGAACGGAGAGGCAGTGTTTACTTTTTCGGGGTTGGTGGGGAGGAGGACTGATTCTGTTCTGCATCCCGCCTCGGTGAGCTGATTACAGAAGGGGTAGGCAGGAAAGGGGAGGTGGTGGGTGGGTTTGACTGGACGACCAGGGGAGGCAGGCGGTCATTATGCCCGGTGAGGAGCCCTGTTCCAGCTCTAATCCTCACCCGGAAGGAAGCGGAGCTGCTTCAGGACCCAGCAGGGACTCTGCTCCAGGTTCAGGCTCCTGCTGCTTGTTTGTGAGCCAGGAGCTGTGGGGAGCTGACCTCACTTTGCTCCTTGTAATGGCATCTGTTTGATCCACATGTGGAGTCACGTGGAGCCGAGGTCACATGGAGGGGAGGTCACATGGAGAGAGGAGGCCTCCACGTTCCACGTGTTGACATTTGCTTGTACGTTTTATTTCGGCAGGTCTTCTCTTTTGCAAGAGAGACCGGTCACAGTAAGAAAAGGAAAAAATCTAAAAATCCAACATTTTATCTTCAAACAGAAGCTTCCAAAGGTTTGAGAACTTGAGGCTGAACCGGAACGGTCCCATGGCCTTCTCCACACTCAAGTTTACGGTTTCTGACCTGAACTAAAGTTGCATTTTATCCAACAAGAATGATAAGAATGATAATGAAAGTTGTCCCGCCCAATAACTGTAATGAGGGAAATGTCTCTAAACAGACACATGAAGCAAGGACACGTGCGTTAATTTACGTGGTTGTGTAGTTTTTTTTTTTACCATCAATAATTTTCGTTAAGTTCAGATATCTTCGTGAATATGAAATATAATTTTTACCAATTACAACTGGAATGCAATTCACAGTTTTCAACTTTTATCTTCATAATTGCAGTTGCTCATATTGTAGGCAGGTCGATCTATTGGTTTAAAACTGGACTTTAAACCACAAGGCCGGTGTTCAACACCACAATGTGGTTTATGGTTGTGGTTTTGTTGCCTGAAACCAACTTTATGTCATTATTTTAAACCCAACCATGATGATTTTCCAAAACCGTACTAAGTGGTTTTAACGTTAAAATGTTTTTAAGAAATTGCTCAGAGCGACACGAAAAACACCACCGATGTGTGTCTCTGTACACGAAACCAATTGCATTGTTGGTTAATACTTCAAAAACATATTTGTGATGGTGGAGCTCTAAACCTGACGTATAAGAGTTGTAGAAAGGATCTTTGAACAGTTTCATTCATCTCTTAAACACTACAAAACATTAAACCCCACCTCATTTGATAATTTGATCCCCCAGACATGCTACTTGGTGATTTGTTCCTCTTTAAGTTTAAGCTTTATAAATACAATCAGGTGACTCTCTGACATCATGCAGGGTGAAGGAGGCATCTCAGCTCCCCCAGATATAGATCTGTTCTTTAATTACCAAAGGCCGGCGCCGCTCCCTGCTTTACGGAGTGGAGCTGGCAGAGGCTGGAAACACTGGTTAAGCAAATTGGTATTTAACTGGAAACTTGCTGGCCTCTGAGCTCTGCATTATTCATCACCTAGACAAGAAAGTAGCGCTTCACACATCCCTTCAGCAGCAGCAGCAGCAGCAGCCTCCAGAGCTGAGAGAGGGCGAGAGAGAGAGAGAGAGAGAGAGAGAGAGAGAGAGAGAGAGAGAGAGAGAGAGAGAGAGAGAGAGAGAAGGCGGACAGATATATAGGGCAGAGAAATAAAGCAATTCAGTCCACAAGGAGCGAATCCCCGAACACGAGCCCCAACCATCCACACACACACACACACACACACACACACACACACACACACACACACACACACACACACACACACACACACACACACACACACACACACACCAATTATTGGTTTCTCTGTCAGTGTGTTTCTGTCAGTTTGTTGCATTCTGAAGGGACTTCTGGGGAGATGAGTTTGCTTTTTAATCAAAGTGGCCCAGCAGCCTAATTTTGAGTTTTTTTCATCCACCCTACTTAGCAGATTGTGTTTATTTATTGGTGTATTGGTGTGTGGTGTATTGATGCAATACATGCAGAAATCCAGCGGATCTCAGGAGCGGTGAGGAAGGATTAAAACAAGCACCAATCAGAGCGGAGGAAAAAACTACTTAAAATGTGTGTTTCTGTGCTCAGAGATCCAGGATGCTTGAGCTTGAAATCATTGATTTATTTTTGTACATTACGCCATGTAAGCAACATTCTCCTCACCGTCTTATATAATCTGTTAATTATGCACATAGATTATACTGTACCTGTCAATGATGATGGGAAATGCATTGAGGCCTTATTTGAATTCATGCACACATTTCTTTGAATGTTGACAAGGTAGAGGATCTTTAATTTTATATATTTACTCATTTGCATCCTTATTTGTAATTTATTATGGTTTCCTGCAGGCTGTCCGTACACTTCCCTCATGTGGATGATGCAATACAATTAGATTAGATGAGTAAACAATCTGTAATTTAGGTTCATGGTGATTTGATGTGCCGCAGCAATCTGGGCCTTCCATCCAGCAGAACCCAGAACTCTTCTCTCTGCCCGTCAATACATTTAATTTCATTAAAATTGTACCGTAACTAAACGCTAAAGTTTAGCCGGTGTCCGTCCGAGAACCTGGGCTTCATGTTGTAGCCGTTTCGGGCATCCTATCAGTTTTGAAATGCATTATTGATGAGACATGATTAGAGGAGCCCATACCAGTGCGTCTCTTTGAACATATTTCTCTGAATTAAGTGGAAGTTCGTATTTATGTCTTGTTTCTTCCAGTCGCTTTTCAAAAATAGCAGGTTGGATTGGTTCTGCTGGGTTAAAACACTAGCAGGCCTTCGATTTTATTTTATGTACTATTATAGTATTTTTTATACTATTATACTATGGTGACAAAGATGAGCATCATCATCACCTGTGGATGTTTTCCATTGTGAACTGAACAGCCACCTCTGAGGCCACATATTTCTCCCGCCATGATGCAGGTATTTCTGGTGTGACGTCATGGAGTCCGGTGGTTCCGCAGCCCGCAGGCCGCACGCGGCTCCCCCCGTTCTTATTTGGTGAATCGATGCGGTGATGATCGGCATCCACCAGCGGCTGCTGGAGGACCGATTTATAAATAATTCGGTGTGTGTGTGTGTGTGTGTGTGTGTGTGTGTGTGTGTGTGTGTGTGTGTGTTTATGTTCAAGTGCGCGCGTTGCGTGCGTGTCCACGTGTGGGCGAGAGGGAGAATTAGAGAAAACATTTGCTGTCCAGCAGTCCAAGGTGCTGAATATTGAAGGATTTTAATGTTTGAGATGAATACTTATTGATGAATAAATAGTCAATGTATTACATTGGAAATCATGACACGCACCAAAAAAATGTATTTTGTAAATAAATAAAAATAATTGTTTATTATTTGTATTTTTCTCTTATTTAAGATATTCATTAAATATGTTTGTTACATAACTGTATTTGATTTTTTTTTTTTTTTAATATATAAGACGAACCCTGTAATTTTAGAAATATACTTATGTGCCACATGTTGTATATTCGATTTGATTTGTATTTATTTATTTTTACTTTAAAATCCCAGGTATATCAAGTTGAATCAGTTAAATTAAAAAATAATAATAAACAGCACCATTAGGCCTCATGGTCTTCAGAGTCCTGCAATTCTCCTCGTTGGGTGATCAGGCGCGGATTTTTAATAATAAAGACTATAAATAAAGACAATGCGCACGTGCATTCGCCTGCATGCGCGCACACGCAACACAGAGATGGCGGGGAGGCCCTCTCCTCTCCTCTGTCTCTCTCGCGCACATGAAATAAAGATGCCGCTGCAGGTCGGGAGAGGAAGCGTCTGCAGCGTCCTTTGATTCTCGCAGAGAATATGATTCATGTTAACTTTACGCAGCAAATATACTGTCGGTATAAACTGAGTGTAAACGCCAAATGAATATTTAAATGGCGGCCGCGTGGTACATTATTGATACGAATTGAAAATCGCATATTTAACGCGAAGCTTGACACAAACGAGACGGAGAGGCGAACAACGGACCGTTGAAGGGCCAAAAAACGTGCCAAAAGTGCCAAAAAACAAGAGTTCAAGTTGAATGTGACAAACACACCAGTTAGGCCTCCAATGTATCAATAAATAACGAAAACGTGATT
>NC_136590.1:22380122-22425122 GCF_910589615.1 Taurulus bubalis | reverse complement strand
ATTTTATAGTGAGGGAACAGGAAATGCAAAAAAACATTTGTTTTAATCCAGAAAGTGACATTTTATCCTGGACCTGGATCACATGGGGGAGGTCTTGATGCCGGACGTACAAAGCAAACAACTAACAAGACTCATTGACATCATGGTTTTTAATTTAACCTCTACAATCTTTATGTGCTTGATTGTTTTATTTTATAGATTTGTACTATTTATTTTTCTTACTTTTATGTCGCCTCCCAGAGAAAACATGTCACACAATTGTAGCTGTAACCAGAGTGACAATCAACATCTTGAATCTTGATAAACTAGTAAATCGGTAAGAACTAGACTAGACATGTCTTGTGCTCCCCTCTCCTGTCTCAGGTGATGACTGGGAGGGACCAGACACCAGAGTCTTCTGAGTGTTTGTCTTTTAAAGATGAGACAGTTTAGGTCTTACTTTGTTGGACTCTGGGTCCTGGACCAGATTCCCTTCCATGAATTTGGTTTATTCACGGCACAATTCATGAATAAAATCATATTGCTTCGGTAAACTCGCTCTCAGGTGTGTCGTCTTCCGTGTACGTTACAGGTCCCAAGGTGCTACATTGAGTCTAACAGTCGAGGATTGTTGCCATCTGCAACACAATCGATTTCTCAGAGTTATCAACCATCAGTCAACGTTTAGCTTCAGCGGTGTTGCAGATTTTACAGAAAGCGAGAAAAACTACTTCCTCATAACAGGGCCCCTTGAACTTTGACCCTCCTGCTCCTACGCAGGAGATCATCCTGGTATTTGTTTTGACATTTGACATGCTATGTTTCGAGATATACTGAATCTTTTTTCTGCCCTATTAAAGAGTAAATGTGGGTGTCGGAGTGCACTGTGAGAGTTTTCTGTGCCACATAGGTTTCTCCACGGCCCTGCCCCTTTAAGAGACCAGCAGCAGGCCCGGTTACCATTAACTTCAATGGAAGAAGTGAACACAGATTATTTGCGAGTCTTTGCCCCCACAGTCATCAAACTAAATATTGGACCCACATATCTTTCGAACATTCTGACTATAAAATTACATTTTTTAAACGAATAAAAGTAACACACTTACATACATTATGTAAATACAACCCCATCTACTTTCATCTAGCCATATGATGTACACAACACTTTCAAACCAGGGGAGGGATATGTAAACACGCCATGACCACGCCCACTTCGGAGACAGGAAGTGTAATACCATTTCCAACCACCACATGCGTGTTTAAATCTCACAGCAGGTGGTGAAAGTTACAAAATACAATCTGTTGGTTTCTTGTAAAGGAGCATAAATAGTATTTTTGGAGACAAGATAGGTTTCAAAACAAAAAGTTAAGTTTAGCTTAAATTAATAACTTTCAGTTGGCCTCACGTTTGTCGCTCCTTTGTTGGTTGGACCCGTCCGCCTCCTCTCCATAGATATCTATCTCTATAGATATCTAAACTACGTCTCTTGGTGTGACCGCTGCATCGTCACGCGGGTGTGTTTAAACACTTCAAACACGGCCGATGCGGGTCTGTGTTTTGAAAGTGTTTACGTTTTGTAAATATTCACATCTTCGCGATAATACATCCCAGAAATATGTTTTGACTACTCGCGGAAACAGTAGACTTCCTGCTTCCATTGCCTTCCTCCTGCAACATCTTACATGATTCAGACAGAGAGATAGGGACATTGGCGTGTCATATGACGCTGTGCAAAAAAAGTACTCGTCACACGAAATCCTTCACCATGATTTGTTGAATCATGTGTCCGTCGACATTTTGTGAAATGTGCACAGGTTCTCGTCCAGGCTCTGGTCATCTTGTGCCTTGACTACTGTAACTCCCTCCTGGCAGGTCTACCTGCTAGAGCCATCCGACCTCTGCAGCTCATCCAGAATGGAGCAGCTCGACTCGTCTTTAACCTCCCGAAATTCACCCACACTACTCCGCTCGTCCGCGCCCTTCATTGGTTACTAGTGGTTGCCCACATCCGGTTCAAAACATTGGTACTTGCGTACCGTGCTACGAACAGATCGGGTCACCTAGGACATGGTAAAACCATACAGAGGAATATGCAGACAGAAGGGATCGATTTAAAGATGGGTAAGTGTATTTACTAACTCAACTTTGTTTTAGCATATTTACGCTAGCAGAGTGAGCACATTTAGCTGGTCCCGCTCCTTTCGGTGGTTGTCCCCGCTGCTCGATTCTGGCATCGAGCCAGGGCGCTAACAGGGAGCTAGCGGGAGTTTGTTTACATTAGCAACGTTAGCACATATGCTCTTGCCCTGAGCATAGTCCCTGCTGGATCTCTGTTACGTGTTTTGGTGTGTAATCGTAACGTTCTTTCATTGAACTTAGTACTGACTAGTGGTAATGTATTTTAGAGAGAGGATTTACAGCTGTCAGGGTCCAATGGACAACGTGCAGGTTCGCTGCATCCACCTGCACCTACGCTGTCGTGGAAGACTAACGACGACCCGGACACTGCTCACCAGGTATACAGCTCAGCTCCACATGTACATCCGTTGAACTGTTCAAACTGTGTAAACTTACTGACTAGTAGTAATTTATTTTAGAGAGAAAAATTTAGTAATGGTCATTATTCATTTGCACACACCCCATGAAGCTTTATCTGCAGTATGAAGTCATTTCTCAGTCCCATTTTTATCATTTTGGTGAAAGGTGTGACAGACCACATTTCTACTCAAAAAACGATAATACAAAATTTGGTTTTAAACATTTATTTACATGTACCATTTTATTCATATATTTCACGGCTTTTGTGAACCTAAGATCTTTGGTAAACCAATTTCAAGGATCAAAACCGTTCAACCACCTGAGTAAAGTTATGTTTTCACAAGAGATATGAAGAATTTCCAAAATCGAGATTCAATCTTTCAGCTGTAAAGTCATATTTTCTCTTTACACTTTTGCCTTATGACAATTGTGCCTCATTATCTAGAGAGCTGAGATTATTCTGCACTTTTTGATGTAAAACATGGGGATGTATCTTATATGCAAGTGCCTTTAAAAGGTGAATTTAAGAAAATATGTAAAATTGAGAAAATTATCTCAGTGTCCAGAGGGTTAATTATGTGCGTCCAACTCAAAAAAGTATTCTAATTGACTTTCCTTTGGCATTGCTTTTCAAGGAAATAAACCAGATAATTTGTGTTCATCATCACAACACTAAGAGATTCCATTTGGTGACTAAATGTGGCCACTTGCTGATGGATTCCAAGTGTTCACTAACAACACACGGTTCTGGAAAATCAACTTATTCAGGTTGCCTGTTGCCAAACTCTGGATTTAGTTAACCCAAATCTGAACTAAAGAGGTGGTCAATCAGAAAAAAATACACGATGTCAGAGAAAATGGGGACACCAACCTCCATCAGAAACCAACCTCCCCCGATAACTTAAGTGTTTTCCTTCAAGTTGAACATTAATTTTGGGTTCCTGAGTTGTAACTGAAACTTGAGGCTGCGCATCATGTCACTCCCCACTGGTAACCATCAGGACGGAAGCTGACTGAAGTTTGAAGATGAGAGGACGTGTGTGTGTGTGTGTGTGTGTGTGTGTGTGTGTGTGTGTGTTTGTGTGTGTGTGTTTGTGTGTGTGTGTGCGCGTGTGTGTGTGTGTGTGTGTGTGATCCGACGCATGAAAAAACACAGCGGAGGAAAATGAGGCCTCAAGTTTCTTAATTATTTAAATCAAACAATTAACCACGGCCGTCCTGGGAAAAGCTCTTTTCTCCGCTCATCCACAACAAACAACAACAGCCAGCGTGCTGTGGAGTCTGGAGGAGGGCGGGTCACATGGAGAACACGACCAATAGAAAGGGAAACACTAGCATTTGTTGTGTTGTTGTAGTTTTTAATTATTAAACAAACTATTTTGGAATGTGCAGGTGCTGTGCAGCATGCACCTAAAAAAGAGTTACAGCATCCTTTTGTTTTTCGTGCATTTTCTGTTGAAGAGGTTTTGTCCAGTGAAATTTACAGAAATTAGGATTATTTAATGTTCTCTCACAGGAAATTAAACATTTGCATTAAGTACTACAGCAATATTATTACTTATTTTTGTTGTGTATAATTTGCATCGCATCACTTTGTCTCAGGAAGAGCTTGATACTCGCTTCACATTGATTACACTGTGCATTATGTTTAATTTATAGACTTCAACTGCAGAGCCGCTCCACAATTAAACTTTGATGAAGCCATGTACGACCTTCTTTGTTATAGACCAACATGCAAGCCACTGTAAAAAACACATATCTGTAAATATTGACAAATGCACAATAAATAACATGTTTCCTCCTCTAAACATAAAATACGAGGACAACACATGTATAAACACATCCAACATTTGGCACAATTAAAATTATAAAATAAAATATACAAAATTGTTAAAATGTTTGTTGAAAAATTAATATTGAGTATTCAAGTGTGCTGCAACACATCTACTAACTATTAATATTGTGTATTTGTATTTGTATTATTTTAAGATTTAGGAAGATTTGAGCCTTGCCCTATTCATCACATTTTTAACTTATTTTCTTGCATGTACATTTTAGAATTGTATTTTATTTCATTCAATAAATAAGATAAGCTGTTTTACATACTGTTACTATTTTTGTATTGATTATATAGTTTTGTTTAAATGATTCATTGTTTCTCGTGCTTTGGTCTCAAATTGTTAAATTGCACTCAAAGCTTGAAGCACTTCCTGTCTCTGACCTGTATGAAAGCTGCTCTACAAATACAGTTTGATTTATTTGTTTATTAGTTTAGTTTATTATGTATTTGCTCTTATATTAAGTCATGCTGTTTTTGTTAGGAGGGTCTGAAATATACTTTTCTGAGTATTATTGTATATATTGTTCTTTATTGAAAGGTTCAACATGTCAAAACAAATACAAGGAGGCACATTCTGTCCATTGTACGAGATGATTTGTGCTTTTTGAAGGTGCCAATATTCTGTATATCAAATATTAATATCCATGTCCATGTATCTTTTGTAGAAATATCATTCACACCATTGAAACAGCCCCAAACCTCTTCAGTTCCACATAAATTGAAAAGTCACTCTTCATCCACCCAGCCGTCAGAACCAGAGAACTAAACTTTTGATGGAAAATTAAGTTATGAGCCAAGATGTTTCTCAGCTTCGGAGGCCACTCAGCTTCGGGTTACTCCGGTGGGAATCGGGGGCCCGAGTTGCTGTTGTACAATAGAGAAAAGCAGCTTCTTAACAAACACACGCAGAAATCAATAGTGTCATAACAGCCAATATTTATTATTCATTAATAACGAGTTTATGGGCCGAAACCACCTGCTGAGCCAAAGAGAGAGGAGACGAAACATACTGATACTGAATATGTTGATGTGTAAATACATCTGATGGCTGTCTGGTTCAAATTGAAGTCAGTTTTCATATTTCCAGAGGACCCAGTGTTTTTTTAAATAATAACTGTCAGGTTCTTGCTCTGGGCCAGAACACTTTAAAGAGTGAGGCTGTGCAGATCAGGCACACTCATATGTGTGCTTTTATTTTGTAGGTTCCCTCTATTTCTGCTCTAATGTGATGTTTTATATATTTAATTTAGTCGTAAAATCGTTTGAGTATCTTAAATTAACAATGAGTATTAATAGATGTGTTTTCAAATCGTTTGTGTTTTGGACTTTCAAATTAAAGCGTCATGAGCAGAGGAATAAACATTTGTTTTTGATGGTAGACTACACAATGCACTGCTTTTGCAATGTCAAATTTACAATTATCTTATTTGCTGTTGTTCTCTTGAGCTCTTGAGAGCTGCAACTTTTGATGTGTGGGTTGATCTTGTGACATACATGTAAATATTATGCTGAGAGTTAATCAATGAAATGAAATTGACACTGATGGACAAAAACATAAATATCCAACACAGTGTACGTGTATCTTTTACCATCCTGGTGTATCTGTTACCATCCTGGTGTATATATATATATATATATATATATATATATATATATATATATATATATATATATATATATATATATATATATATATATATATATATATATATATATATATATATATATGTATGAAAGTAGTTCAAAAGAAGCTTAAAAGAAGTTAAGATGTGCAGAAACAAATATTCTCTATGGCAGAAAAAAGAGACTCATATTAGATTAATAGTTAACATAGAATATGCATTGAATGTGTTTTTTATGTCTGAGGGTTTTGTTTTCATTCAGCAGTTTTCGTATTATTTGACTTTTCAGGCCAACAAAAAATATTTTCATGTTGATTTTAAAGAAGGTTTACAGCAGAACACTTGACTGAGTGAATACACTGGTTTTGAATTATAGCGCGTGAGGCAGCCCATGAACTCAGTATTTCTAAAATGTATAAATGCTTTTGTTCTTCTGGAGGAAATACAATTATGTTTGGTGAAACTTTGAGAGTATCTTTGTTGTTGTTTAGTTGGTCTTCCCTTTACAAGTGGAGTTGGAGGAAGTGTACTTCTTAGCTGTATACAAGTTTTCCGGTGGTTCTTTCCGGGCTCCGCCCTCTAAGCCTTCCGGCTGCTGCGAGCGCGCGCCTGCACTGTCCTCCGCGCTAGAGACAGAGATGGAGGCTTCAAACCCGGCAAAGTTGATCAATATTTGAGTCACTCATGTATCAGATCCTATTCATCACCGCCGGGAAGCAGCTTTCAGGCGGACGGAGCTCCTTCAGCTCCACGCGGCTCTTGTTTCACAGCAGCAGCTGCTCGCGCGCGAGCGCAGCGACTCTTTCTACAGACTCACGAGCTCATGTTTCAGAGGCCATTAAATATATCTTTAAAAATATAAAAAAAACACCTGCATAAAGGTGAGAAAAGACGGATCAATTCATATGGACATTATTAAAAAATATAGATTCTTCAAATTTCCATTAGATCCCCAAATACCTGCGTTTTGGGGGTTTATTTCGATTTATTTTATTTTTCAAAGAAAGGCTTTCAGAGGATGTTAGTAAAACGTGCACGCTTTATTTCAGCTTCTGTCGCTTACACAGACACATTTAAAGCACACTTTCACAAATTAAATGTTTTTTTTCTTCTTTTCTCCTCCAAAATAAGTTAAGTTCAAATAAATATAAAGAAAATAAACAAAAATATAAGTAAAAATAAGGCCGACTATTTCCCTTCATCGAAATATCTACAAAGTGCGCTCCACAAAGGTGTCAGTGTTAATAACGACAATAATAATAATAATAATAATAATATGCTAAATTATTCATTTTATGAGGACACAAAGAGGGGAGATCAACAACCAAGTAATAACAGCCTTAACAAAATAATAATAATAATAAATACAAAAATGTGATAATAAAATAATAAATAATCATAATTTGATTGTCAAAGCATCCTTGCAGTGAACTTGAACATACAACAGGTGTATACATCAGTGAGTTTTCTGTTTCACCTTTAAACCGGTGGAAGAGGAACAAAACGAAAAACAATAAAACACATACAAAACACACAAAAATAATTAATTGATTCTATTCAACTTTGTTTCTTTTTTTTTTGCCTGTGTGTGTTTTTAGATCACCATGAACGTGCCAACACTTGCATAATGAGGTAGCCACACAGCTATATATCGTGTGAATGTGTGTATCCGTGCGCGTGTGTTTGTGTGTGTGTGTTGCTCTTCTTATTACAATGCTTTCACTTGGGGAGGGAAGTTATTTTCATATTTTTGGAGCCGTACCGGGCAGAAAACACCACTTTTCAGGTTCAATCATTCAGTCCAAATTGCCTCCTCCCCACAACAAATTAAAAATAAATAAATAAAAATAGAAATAAACACAAACTACTGAAGAATTCCCGGTAGAAACAAACACGTGAGAGAAAAGAGCCAATACATTACAATGAGCTTTTCCACACACGGAGGTGCAACGTATTCACAAATATACAATGATAAATATAAAAAAAGCTATTCCGACTAAGGATTCCTGTCATTATTATGCTTTTTTGTGTACAACAATTGTCATATGAATGGATGAGACAGAGCATGTTCCTCCTCTTTTTTTCTGATGGTGATCTCACGGATCTCTGCGGAGATTTGAGAGTCTCTCGTTCTTTGGACAGGGTCTCAGTCTTTCTCCCGGTCTCCACTGTAAGAATGGTATTAATACTACTACTAATAATAATCATTTTAAAAAGGTACACCGTTGAATCCAGCTGTTTATGAAGCTGCATGAGGCTGAACAAAACAAGTGGAGGCCAGTGGTCCAAACAAGTCCAGCACTTTCAACACCGTGATGAACCTGAACGCGGCACATAGTCCGTGATTCAGTCCGAGAAATAAGAAGAGGCCTCTTAGACATGAGACGTTCAAATGTGAAGTTTTTGAATGGGACTCTGGTTGTGAGTGGAGCAGGTCCGGTATCAACAGAGGGCCCAACGGGGCACCTCGTTTCTCTGACAGTGTGCAGCAGCAGCTCGTCTCTGGTTGAGTCTTTTTGTAAATGAGTCCAGGTTATCCCCCTCCCCTGGTGGTCTTAGTGCGTCGCAGAAAACTTCATTCGTTTCTGCTTTTGCCTCTGATTGCAAAACCAAACCCGGACCACGTTCTTTTTCAGGTCCAGTTTCTCGGCGATCGCGGCGATCTTCTCCGACGAGGGCCGCGGCTGCACGGCGAAGTAGGCCTCCAGGGAGCGCTTCTCAGGGGCCGCGATGGACGTTCGTTTCCTCTTCTTATCGCCGCCGTTGAAGATTTCCGGCTTGGACATCTTCTCCCTCTGCGCCCGCTCCGCCTCCTCCAGCCAGGCCTCCAGAATGGGCTTCAGGGCCACCATGTTGTTGTGCGACAGCGTCAGGGACTCGAACCTGCAGATGGTGCTCTGGCTCAGGCACCCAACCCCGGGGATCTTGAGGTTGGCCAGCGCCGAGCCCACGTCCGCCTGCGTCACCCCGAGTTTGATCCGCCTCTGCTTGAACCTCTCGGCGAACGACTCCAGCTCCCGCGGGTCGGGCTCCGAGTCCAGGCCGCCGCCGACCCCCAGGGAGCTGTGGGACAGCGCGTGCTGGTGCATGTTCATGGACTGCTGGTGGTGGTGGTGGTGGTGCTGCATGTGGTTGATGGCCGACATGTGCGCGGCGTGGGCCGTGTGCGAGGCCGAGGAGCAGACGTCCGAGCCGGACAGGCCTCCCAGGGAGATGCCCGGCGTCAGGTGGTCCAGCAGGTCGCCGTCCAGACCCTGGGCCGACTGGTGGTGCCCCGGGTGATGGTGGGAGGTGAGCACGGACGGGTGGTGCAGATGCCCGGAGGACGAGTTCGGGGTGCAGGCCATGCTGGTCATGGTGGTCATGGTGTGGTAGGTCGCGTCCGGTTTGAACGGGTGGCTCTTCTGGGCCACGATGTCCACCGCGGCCAGAGCCTCGGCTCTCTGCAGCAGAGTCTCATCGAAGCCCGCGAAGATGTTGCCCTGAAGCTGCGGAGGAGGAGCGGACGGAAGCCGGTTAGTTCAGAAGATCACATTGCAAGTATGGATCATCTTACATAACGACTGTTCTAATTTATTTAAAAAGACAATCATGAAATTCAAAAATCTGAATAGAAACACGTTTAATTTAAGTTTGAATTCAAAAATGAATCTGAACAACGAAAATAATAATTTAATACAGTTCATTGCAGATCATCACAAGGTTTATTGTTATTTATTTTTAAACTTTAATTATCAAAAAACGTTGTATTATTTTTCCACAATTTTCCACGTAAAGGCTGTTTATTTATCTTTAAAATAAAGCAGCCTAATAATAGTTTTTTTTCTTCCAGATTGAGAGAAATTAAAATAATTTTCATGTGACTTCAATTCGTTTTCTTACGTCTCACATGAAATCTAACTCCATCACCGACTCTGCCCGCGATTGTGTCAGACCGCGTGATTGGATATTCATTTAAAATGCATATTTACGATCTCCTGAATAATTTTTACGGACAATGAAATGAGACCAGTTTGAATATGAGTGAGGAAAACATGAGAATCCTCCTTCCTCCTTCATCTTCTTTTATCCCTCACACCTGGCTCATCTCTGCGTATCTTTACGCACCGACTTGGTGCCCTATATGGGCCGATATTGCTATTCCTCATCCTCCCGTCATATCCATCTTATTTAATTATTTATATCATCTGCTTTTGTGTTTGTTTGTCTTTACAGTTACATTGTCTCATTCATTACATTTAACCCAACCCAAACATGACACCTCTCCTGGTCTGTGTTCTGACTTTAGTAATCAAAATATGGTTCTTATGATCCCCCCAAAAGCTGTAAACTGATGTTGAATCACAACGCTGCACTTTAAACGTCACATCTAATCATTTGTAAAAGTTCTCAAGTTGACCAGACCGGGTCATATGAGCCACGCTCCAGTGTTTCCTCCACACATTGTGGAGGTGTTGCGGTCGGACTCACCGATGGATTGGGCAGACAGGCCCTGCGGATCGCCTCCGAGCTGGAGTGAAGCGGGTTGTACTTGGGCTCGTGGAGGATCGGGTGCATGCTGAAAGGCTGCTTGCTGTTCATCGACATCATGATTGCGGTTCAGATGTGGTGGGGGAGGGGGATGGGGAGAAATGTTCGTGGTCCGTCTTCCTCGGTCAGCTTCCTCGGTCAGCTTCAAAATTGAAGAAGATGAAAAAAAAAAAAGAAAACACCCAAAAAGTCGTTAAATCTGATTACAAAAACACACCGGAAATAGAGAAGGAGAGGTAGCTCCTGCGCTCCTGCGGGTCTCCGGTCTCCTCTCCGCCGGTGGATGACTTCTATAATAAAGATGCTCTCCGCCTCCAGGTCCTATATTGGAGCGTCTTCTAGCGAGGCTCCTCTTCATTGGTGGACGCTCCCTCCCCTCCCCTCTGAATGCCTCCGCCAATCGCGTGAGGGTTCCTCGGTGGAAGCCACGCTCCCTGCGCCCCCCCATCCCCATCCCTCTCACAACAAAATTAATAAAGCAAGCATGTCTTGCAGTAGAGGAGAAACGAGTTTAAAATGTGTCCCAAAAAAATATAAATCAACACCTGGATAAAAGAGGCAGCTGCACATATATTACATTACAATTAAAAAGGATTAAACACAAAATAAAAATAAAGGTATTCGTTTTCAGTTTTCCCCAAATGTCTTAATTGAAGAACAAATCATTTGATTTTTAGTGTTTTGTTCTTGTTTTGTTATTCATTTTTTAGGCATCTTTACAATAACTCGTGATTACAAACACCAAATATGACATGGAAGCAAATAATCTGTAGGGTGAGAGAAAGAGAGAGAAAGAGAGAGCGTGAGCGAGAGAGAGAGAGAGAGAGAGAGAGAGAGAGAGAGAGAGAGAGAGAGAGATATTCAGCTCAAATTATTAATTGATGGAAGACGCGCAGGAATTCCTCTGCCTGAACCCCATTCACTTTCTTGGCAATTAATACATTAATTAATCATTAAGCTTCATTTACTTTGTGGCTAGAAAAGACCCCCCCCCCCCCCCCCACACACACACACACATGCACACACTTCTCTCAATTAAAGAATAAACAGGCCTGAACGGGAACTAAAGAGCACGAGCAGCAGACGATGAAATATTTACCGATGAACCGCGCGAGGTCAGCGGGGCAGCAGCTTGTCAATCAAAAAAGGGGGATTTCCGGCGGGCAGACACGCGCGCGACAAGACGGAATAATTATCCAAATAATCACCTAAAGGCGTCCCAGAGGGGGCGTCTCTTTTTGTGGAATTATCGGGCTGTTGCTGCATAATAATCATCATCATCATCATCATCATCATAGAAGTCTCAATGATAATAATACAAATAATAAAACATAAAAAATCATATATATATATATATATATATATATATATATATATATATATATATATATATATATATATATATATATATATATATATATATAGTTATCCTCAGGGATTTATGGTGCAAATGAATTCAGGAGGAGCAACCAACTTAATTCTCCATCACTTTGATTGTGTTTATGAAGCTGCTTCAAGTCCGCGAGCAGCACGCCCTAAAGCAGAAAAAGGGCTAAAAGGGCTTCAATGAGAAGCATTGTCCTTAAAAAAAAACTTGTGTTCCCTGATAAGAAAAAAAAAGATCCCTCTCAATCATGTGTGAGCCACCAGATGAGTGTGGTGGTTTCTGAGACTCTGCAGCCCTCTAACTGAATCTTCTCTTGTTGCTTTTCGGGACGTTTCTGGTTGTCGACCTCAATGAAAACGTAGCGAACAGACGCCAGATAAGAGGCGTTTACAATCTACACCGGACAAATCCTATTTTTCCATATATACATAAAATCAACCCTGTCTCCTAAAAATGACGTTCCCCCAGAACAAAAACGCATGCTCAATTACATTTGACCAGAAACGTATTTTCTCCCTGATTACGTTTGTGTTTGACGTATTACAAATACGTTGATTACACACATATTTTTGTTTTATTGTGTTAATGTTTGTGTTAGACGTATTACAAATATGTTCATAATCGTGTGTTTGTGTTATTGTTTTCTTGCTTTCCCGCTGAAATTAAGCATATTTGAATTTCTAAAGGCAGCGGCCAAGCGGTTTCAGATCGGACCCGTCGCGACAGGGGCCGTTACCGGCCTCACACCGGCGTTACAAAGTAAAAACAATAAAACAAAAATATGTGTATAATCAATGTATTTGTAATACGTCGAACACAAACGTAATCAGGGAGGAAATATGTTTCTGGTCAAACGTAATTGAGAATGCGTTTTAGTTCTGGGGGAACGTATTTTTAGGAGACAGCGTTGCACAAAACACAATATAATGTAATTCAAAGACTTCATGTGATTCCTGAAATATGTCGTAGATCTGATCTTGATTTGGTCATGAACATGCATGTTTGGTTACATGTACATCAATGTGGTTTGGTAAATTACGATCAATAAACCTCACGAAAGACGAGCCAATGAAATGCATGAACCTTCGATGAGTTTATAAATGAGGGGTTCCCCTTCAATACATATTTTGATTATGAATGTCCAGCAATAATCTTTATTGTAGTAGATTATTGTCTTTGTGAAGGACATATGTCTTCATGGACAACACTTTGACCGAATGTGTTTGTTGCTCTCCTGATTTAAAGTGTCTGATGGTAAACATATCTACGTCTCCTTCTTCTAAACATCACCAGCCAACATCCTGGATATTGTTTTATCTCTCACGTCTGATTATTATCACAGGGAAAAAAATAGTGGTGGAAAATGTGACTCTTGGTTAGTTTACAGAGAATATCCGTGTTTGTCAAGGTCAAGGTTGCTTTTATCTATTCATGTAGTTATTGCTTTCAGCCTCTTAAATTATTCCTTTATAAGCTGAAAAGCTTAAATAACTAAATCAAGACATTTGATGAACAATCGTCTTATATTTTGTACTTGGGGAAATAAGGGGAGAAAAGGATCAAACCCACATGTTGTGAGCCACAATTAAACGCACGGTGCTGCTGGTGCTGCCGGTGCTGCTCTTGTTCGAGCTGTAACTCGGCCTCCCGGTTGAAACTTCAACCCTCTCATTCCAGCGGCTCGGCTACAAAAAGTGCAGTGTCGGTGTCAGTCAGACAGGAAACCTGAGCGAGGCCCATTGTCCCACTGCGTGTCCTGGCCCTCCAGAGGGTCCCGGGCACCCGCTCATCAAATATACATCAGCCGCCGGCCGGTAGGACGCTCCTCTGGGAAGGGGACACCGGTCAGACGACATGCAGGGAGTCCAGCTGGGGAGGGAGGGAAGGAGCAAGGAGGGAGGGGTTAAAATGGTGACTGTGGAGACCACAGAATAGGATTCACATCATGGGACCTCACTATGAGCTCTGGACGTGACCTTCCCTCGAACGGGACATATTTTCCTTCTAAAATCAGTTTTTACAGAACAGTGAGGTTGTTTCTTTGTGTCTGTTTGTGTTTTTCATTCGTATATGAAACTTGGCTCTCTGGCAGAAGAGATGTAAGAGATGTTATTATCACAGACTCTATATAAGAAGTGGACATCTCTTATTGGTTTCTGGATTGCGATTTTAAAACCTTGAGTTCAATGTGCCAGAATTGTCTTCAATTAAATAAAGATAAAACAGAAGTAATTGTTTTTGGTGCCAAGGACGAACGATTGAAAGTGAGCGCTCAGCTTCAATCATTGATGTTAAAAACCTCAAACCAAGCCAGACATCTAGATGTAGTCATGGATTCAGACCTCAACCTGAACAGCCAAATCAAGACAATTACAAAAACAACTTTTGCCTTGCCTTGAGTTTGGCGTTTTTTCCGTCGCCATCTTCGCTTTTTGCAACCAGTGAACAGGAAGTGACCTTTTCCTGACTGAGGAGGAGTGACGTAAAGAGGCCGTAAAACACCCCCTGCTTTATGGTCTGTTTGACTCTAAATTACCATAATTTACTAAATGAACATCATGCTGTATTGAAGAAGACTTTAACCCTTCAGGGTCTGATGCTGTGTTCACATCAAAAGCGTTGCGAATTTTTCGCAACCCTACGCTGGGAAAGGGGGCGCGGCTTATCTCCGTGGCTTTACTCTGTGAAAACATTTACCATTTCCGCCATTCACCATTGAAATAACCACTAGTTCTGCTTTATACTTGTTGAGGAAGTCCCACAAATGTTGGAACTTCAAACGCCCCTGTGTCTAGATTCATAATATTACCCGTAGTCGCACGCAGCTCCGACTCCTCCAGGACGAGTGTCTGAATGAAGCCGCTTCCAGCGCTCCTTCAGCGGACTAGCAGTTTGATTCAGTAACGGCAGGACGGCGGTGACAACGGCAGAGCTTTTCAGCGCTGACTCAGCGTCGGCCGAATTTCTCACCAGAGTTGAAATTTTTCAACCCTGTTTCAAATATTTCAACTCTATTTCAACTCAACGTTGAAATATTTCAACTCTGGCGAAAAAGCGAATATTCGCAACGCTTTTTCGCAGTTACACATTTTACCCTTTTTCATTTTTTCTTCAGATGCTGTTTTTCTTTTTTCTTCATGATTGTAAAGATTGTGCAACTCTTTTGGTGTGAACACGGCATTAGGCCTTATTCTCGATTGTTTGCATACTTTCTTAAATTCACCTTTTAAAGGCACTTGCATTGGAGATATATACCCATGTGTTACATCTAAAATTGCAGAACAATCACAGCTCTCTATAAAATGAGGGACAATTGTCATAAGGTGATAATATGGCCCTAAAGCTTAAAAATGTAAGTTAGACTTTTAAAATCAGGGAGGAGATACGTAATCACGGAGGAGATACGTTTCTGGTCAAACGTAATTGAGAATGCATTAGTTCTGGGGGAACGTAATTTTTAGGAGACAGGGTTGCTCTGCTCCGATCAGCTGTTCTGTTTTACCCTGCGCGATGCGACACACGACGATGCGCTGGTAAACAGTCCATAGTACATACACACACAGAGTCTGATGTGAAACAAATTCAAAGGGGCGGAAAGAGCCACGGGACACAACATCCAGTTTTCAAAATACTGAATGATATGGATGTGTTAATTTCTGACCACATCCACACATCTTAACTGTACTGGTCATACATACATGTTGTAATACGTCAAACACAACATACTGGTACAGTTAAGATGTTTGGATGTGGTCAGAAATGTTCTGAACACATCCATATCAGTCAGTAATCCAGATGTTGTGTCACATGGCTCTCTCCGCCCGTTTGAATATGTTTCACGTCAGATTCTGCAGCTCATTTGAACACGGAGATCCGAATGTCTGCTGAGTTGACTGCAGTGGTTTACTGCACTAGATGGAGTTTATCACACACTTTGGGCTGCATTCCCAAACAACCTGACTCAGAGATGACCGGACCCGGCGCAACAGAGGCTGTTATCGGCCTCACACCGGCAGTCAAGCGGTCTTCAGATCGGCAAGAAAGCAAGAATAACAATAACACAAACACACAATTGTAAACATATTTGTAATACGTCAAACACGAACGTAAAAACAATAAAACAAAAATATGTGTATAATCAACGTATTTGTAATACGTCAAGCACTAAAGTAATCAGGGAGGAGATACGTTTCTGGTCAAACGTAGTTGAGAATGCGTTTTAGTTCTGGGGAACGTAATTTTTAAGAGACAGGGTTGAGCAGAGCTGCCGTCTCTCTGCAGCAAGTCTTGTGTTTTAGTACACTGCAAGAAGACACTGTGTCTTTTTCTCTCAGCTGGGTAGTGTGTTGTATATCTGAGTAAAAAACGGTGTTTTTTTCAGCATAGGTGGGTGGGTAGGTCCTGAGGAGTCTCCCCCTGGTGGTCAGTAGAGAGAATACAGCTTTAACACATGAAGCATTGACTTCACTTTTCAGAATCAGAGGTTGCTGCCTGGTTATACTAACCATCATTCAATCGGAGCATCCTCGTCCAGACGCTAAGAGGTGGCTTTAAAGACGCCGAGGGGCTTCTTTAAAAGGCTAAATACAGAGGTACAAAACCGTTTTCATCTGCGTGTCTGTGGACAATACTGTATATGTGCATGTGCGTGTGCAGCTATACACGGGCGAGTGTGTGTTTAGAGTGCAGGACGTACTCTGAGGAATCAAACGTCCGGTGAAGCTTTCAGCGAGCAGAACATGGCCGCCACACTGCGCGTTTCTGCCACATTTAGCAAATGGACACTGAAGTGCAGCCTTTTCCACCGCGGCCCGAACGCCTCCTCTCGTCTCCTCTCGTCTCCTCTCGTCTCCTCTCCTCTCATCTCATCTCCTCCCCTCTTCCCTCTCCCTCCTTCCGCCCTCGTCTCCTCATCTCCTTCCCTTCTCCTCCACTCACTCTTGTCCTTCTCCTCCTCTGCCTCTCTGCTTCTCTCGGCTCTGAATAATTGATAGTGAGTAAAATCTGACGTTGTAAACTTTGCGACCATTCACCAAATCGGCCCTCGGCTTCTCACCGAGGGGGCCCCCGCCGAAGGGTAGGCGGTGTCTAACCACACACTTTTAATGTAATTGCCTGTAGAGTTCCTTGTAAATATTTCATTGTCTGCCAGCACAAATTAAAGACATGAGGCTGGAAGAAAAGGTTAGTTGGTTCGCTCAGGGAGAGATTCTCAGCACTTTACCTACCTGGAAAAGCATGTTTTTTTTATATCTCCTTTCATGGAGGAAACACACTGAGAGACCGAGTCCTTCCGCTCGAGTTAGCTTTGACTGACGACACCGGCCTCGTCCATGTGTTGAATGATGCCAGACGACTTGCGTGACCCAAAAAAAGAAAAGGACTTGTAGCAGTTATGCTGATGTTAAACTATATGCAGCTTTTGTTAGCATGAATTAAAACATCAAAGTATAAGAATAATTAACACTTGACCCAACTGTGTGTTGGTATTGTTAGCGTGGAGAGTGCAGAGGTCAGCTGACACATGGGTGATAACTCATAACCCCCAAAATGTATTCTTCTCCCTGAGACATAATCTGTTGCCCTGGGCTTCAATTTGCAAAAATACAAAAACATTTTTGGGCAGTAACGTTGTCCTTTGCTTGTTTTACTCGGCTTTTTTTCACAATTACTTTTAATGTGTTTTTATTGCAAAGCACTTTGTATTATTGTTTTTCAAAGGCTTCCAGACAACTTGGTATTCTGAATTTTCTTCAAGTTCATCCAAACGTTCCAGGTACGATAAACGTAAATCTTAAACTCTCAGCCTCCACGTCTTGTAGGTATTTTCAACGTTTTTCAGAATTGCGCTCGAGCAGAGAAGATAACGTTCAGCTCCCTAATGACACAGCTTCACATGTTGATGTGGATTTGCATGCATGGGTACATGGGTTGCATGCACAGGTTTTACTATATGATAGTATGTATTGTTATAAGTAAATACCGTCAACTGGCTAAGTGCACAAGCAGTTGACCAACCAGTACAGGCGTCCCAAGCCACCTCACAAAATCTTCATGGTGGAAGTAGAAGATGTGATCGACTCTTCAAACTTTGAAAGTTTTTTAAAAGCTAACAAAGGACAAGGCTGGTAAGAAAGAATGAATGAAAGAGAGAAATAATGATCCTTCATGAAATAAAGAAAGGAATAAATGAAGACGTGAAAAAAGGAAGGAAAGAAGAGAGAAAATAAGGAAGGAAAAAGGTTGAACAAAGAAAGAATGAAGGAATGAATAAAAAAAGGAAAACAAAAAGAAAAAAGGTAAAAATGAAAGGAAGGAAGACATTAAGAAAGTAAAAAGCAAGGAAGGAAAGACTGAAGGAAGAAATTAAGAAAGGAAGAAAGATAGGAAGGAAAGAAGGTATAGAAGGAAGGAAAAATGAAAAAATTAAAGAATGGAAGGAAAGAGTGAAGGAAGGAAGGAAGAAAGGAAGGACCGAATGAAGGAA
This sequence comes from Taurulus bubalis, assembly GCF_910589615.1. Lineage (NCBI taxonomy): Eukaryota > Metazoa > Chordata > Actinopteri > Perciformes > Cottidae > Taurulus > Taurulus bubalis. Next base: position 22,406,738 of record NC_136590.1, on the reverse strand, counting down.
GGGAGGAAAAAAGGAAAGGAAAAAATAAAGAAAGAGAGAGAGAGAAAGAGAGAAAGAGATGTAAAATATGCATGAGGGCGGTGCTGTAAGCCGAGTGACCGACAGGATGTTACATATCGGTGCTTTACAGCGGCCATGTTGTTAAACGTCTGAGTCTCAGTGGAATATGAACATGTTCCAGCTAAACAGACTGCTAAGTTGAGGAAAAGATTGTTCTTTTTGGTTAAAATAACTTGAGAATAGAATATAAGTTGCTGCTTGTTGGATTGTTGGATTGTTGGACAGCGTCTGAAACCTCGAGGCTTTACGACTTCGGCATCGGGCATTCAGCTTTTTTTCCAACTCTCCGACAGTCTGACAATCCTACATGCGTGCCTAGTTCACGCTGCACTCCTCACGTTGCAACGAGGAAGTGAACCAGAAAGTGTAAAGACAACCAAAGTACACACTGGGCAGGCTGAGTTATAGCGAGTTGGTGCAATTAAAGACGTTTTTATTCACGTTGACCTGAATCTTTATCCAACTTCATCAAGGTTTTTAGTGACCTAACCTTCACCTTACGAAGATTAGGTCACCCCAACAATCTTTCTCTAACTTTCTCCATTCCATTGGTGGCAATGTGCAGATATGGAAAGAAGCAAGAATTTAAACAAAAAGTTGTTATCAGATGTGATTCGGGGCTTTGCAGACTCATCAGAAGTCACCGTTCTTATCTAGCGAGATCGTTGTGCAACCATGAAAAAATAAAAAACTTCCTCAACCATAATCCTCTTTCTCCGACAAAACCTGGGTGAATTTTAAATAGGTTATTCAGGTGTAGTTTAAGTTCTTAGCCGCCCAGTATTCTCCCCGTGTAAATTGATCAAGGATTATTTCAATTTGATGTATTTTTCGTTAGATTAATTTGAACGTCAGCATATTTTTATTTGCGGAACAATGTGTTTTACCAATCGCGTTGTGCAGAACGGATATATTCAATTCTGACACTACAGTGTTCAACAACACAGAGGCTCTGTACTCCGAAACCAAGACAGCAAACTTTATTCCTTGTTTCAATGTTGACAAAAGGCCGCCAGATCCACTCCCTCTGTTCTCACCTTTCAAAATAAAAGCCGAGACGTATCCACTGTCTCACTGTTTACCAGAGGGAACTCAATGTCACTCGGAGCATATTTCCAAAAGGAAACTAAATGAAATATCTAACCGTAGCTTCGACGATACAACAGTTAACCTCAGACAGACTGCCAGACGCTGATGTGAGTCAACAGGATCCTGCTAGCTGGTCTATTCAAACCTGTTATTGAATTAAAGTGCTGCGACTGTCGCAATTTCCCTGCTGATATAATTAGTTTTAATATGCAAATATTTAGCATTTTTGTGACATATTCGTCACTCACCCTTTAAGGTTTGGATAAAGGGTTTGTCAGCGTCACCATGACTTGTTGTTGTCTAAAACAATTTCATCTTCAGCCTTTTCACCTATTTTTACTCTTTTATTTCAAAATGTTTGATACATATTTAGTTTTCTGGCTAGATTGTGGGCTTCAACCTCTAGCTATTGATGGTGCTTTTGGTCATCGGCTTGTCTTCCATCTTTATTTGTGACTTCTTTCACCTCATAAACCACCAGGTTCTGCTCCATGTGTTCGTCATCACGGTTGTTGACTTATTTATTCAGTTCTTTTCATTCTAACCTCATTGGGTTATTAATTATTCACATTTTCTCTGCATTTTTCAGGGTTATACCTTCTATTATCTCCACCTCTCGTGTCCCTCCCGCGCATGTCTTCCACTCCTACCTTTAATTCGTCGTTGTGTCTGTCCACGTGATGCAATTCGCCCGCTGATGAATTAAAACAATATAAATAAAAAAAGAGCGAAGAAGAGAAAATGGGGAGAAAAACAGTGAGTGAGAAGCAAAGATAGGGTCTGACAGAATGAGAGAAAGAAAGACAGTAAATGAGACAGAGAAATAGAGAAGACATATTTTGGATCAATAGATTAACTGAGTGCTCATGTATTATGCATCTGAGCCCTGCAGCACTTGCACATAAAGGGAATGTTGGGCAGGATTGGCGTGTAAAAGCTTTATAACCGCGGGCCTGTTTACTCGGAGTGTACACGGGGACCGCCGTCACGCCGAACCGGACCGAGATGAGACGGGGGTCGGCATGGAGACGAAGCCAGACCCAAACCGCCCGGCAACATGCAACATGTTCAATGCACGAGCACTTTGCTCAAATTCATGTGAGGGGGAAAGAAAAGTGAAAATTGAAATACATAGAATACAAATACAAAATGTGACTACAAATGTTTCATCTCAAAAGAGTCCTTGACCTTCTCCAGTGAAATGATTTAAAAACATGACACATGAAATTACTTGCTTATTTGTATGTTCTGTTGCTTAAAACTGCTGTTTGAGACTATATTCTTTTCTAAATCTTTAAGATTTCATCATGAAACCTCCCCAACTGACAAGTCAATTATTGTTTGTATTACAAGTTTTCTGAAACGTTTTGCTTGAGTATGGAATAGAGGTATTATCTTAATTTGCATACATTTCCAGAACAGAAATGTGAACATTTAATAAAACCAGGTTCAAAACTTTTGTTTACTTTTTTTGACATATTTGAGTCAAATATTTGTACAGAGGGGAATTTGGTTATCTGTTTTTATCACTCCATAAATCAGGAAATACTGTCAACAGACAAAAATGTGTTTCCTCCATGTGTTTAGTAATAATAATAAAACAAAGTTTGGTGGATGTAAGAGATTTCAGAGTCTGAGAACAAACTAATTTAGAGAAAACTGCCTCAACTTAAATAATAAATAATTCATAAATAATAGCATGACATTTTAAGGACATGCATTTTAACACATTTCAATTTTTTAACATCACTAATGAAAACGTCAGGCCCCGCTGTCTCACTGTAACTTGTTTTTGTTTGTTACTTTATATATATGAAATCTAAATTGTGCTTCCTCAAAAACAGTGACCATGTGATACACCTGCAGAGAAAGAAAAACACAACTTAAGAAATACATCAGTTGTTTGAGCCTTCCATCCATTAAAACTGCTTTTCTCTGACCCCATTATGAGCTCTGTGTCCGCACCATCACAAAAAACTGTTTCAACAGGAACCAAATCACAGAACTTCATATTTTAGGCCTTTGTCAGAAAAGTCCTAAATTGGCGTCCCCTCCTACATGTAGCTCTGGCAACCACAGCTGCCGGTAATTTACTGTATATTACACAGATTTTTTTTTACAGCGTAGATGAAGGTCATAATCCTTGAAGGAAGACCACGTTCTGTAATGAGAGAAGGAAATAAATGCTGCAAAGGGATTAAAGAGACTTGATTCGCCTCTGGTCCGGTAAGCCAGAGTGAACTTTGACCTTTTTTAAATGCAACCATCAGGGGTCTTCACATCACCCCTGCATGGTTCCTGCCTCTCCTTTCTCCTGAGTCCCCCACCGGCGGCATCCCGACACTCGGAGGACCGGGCATCAAACAGCGTTTCCCCAGAGAGCCGCCGCGCTCATCTCCATACAAACAAAATTCTCCGCTCTTCCCTCCTCTGTAACTACAAGAATAGCGAGCACTCGAACAAAGGGAAGACGAGTAAACAAAACAAAATGATTGTGTTGAACGTGTCACTGGGACGAGAGGGAAATAACAAGGATTGTATATGTCAATGAAAATTAATCTTTTTTTTTGTTTTACTCTAGTCTCTGGTGTTCAGGACTGGAGGGAGTAGCAGGAAAAAAGAGAATCTGAAGAAATGTGTCAAAGTTATTTGAAGAAGCTGCATGGAAGCTTTGTTTCAGCTCTGCTCCCAGATGTACGACGACAAGCGAATACCCTTTAAATGCACCAACGGCGAGGCTGTGGAAGGTGAAACAATGACACCATGCATTGATTCGTATATATACATATATATATATATATATATATATATATATATATATATATATATATATATATATATATATATATATATATATATATTTTTTTTTTTTTTTTTTTTTTTAAAGTCACCCCTCATTATTAAAGCGTTTTCCTCTGAAAATCCATCAAGACGTTCTCAATACCTGCCCATTAAATGCATTGTGTTCTTTTCAAAATAAACTTCCGCCCTCAACAACTTAGCTCGGTTCAGGAAAAGATCGTGGTTCGGGTTGACATAACTGTGGAAGAATGGAAGTAACGTGACAAATGAATCAAAGTTGACTCGTCGTTTCACACGGAGAACAAAAGGCGGTCTCCTGGGTGAAAGTCCTGTGTTTGTTTGATGCAACCATCAACCAGACAACACCCCTCCCTAACGGGACAATTCTCCCTATTTATATCACGTCAGTGGCTCTAATGATGATGCTGATTGGTTTACTTTGCCGTACATCGGCGTCGGACCCAGCGGCGGTTGATGAAACCACCGGATTATTTCACCGAACCACAGAGACCACCAAACATCTAAATAAGGGAAAGGGAGAAACCATTTTCAAAAGATGACAGCAAGTGAGACAGAAAACCGATGAGATGGATCTCAGAGCTGGACTTTCCTCTCTCTTTTTAACTTAGTGAAATATTTATCATTGCCAGTCCTTGCCAGGGGCCATTTGTGCTTATTTCCTATGATATAGATCCGCTGTTCATTGGCTGATCCCGGCTGGTTGTGTGTTTGTATTCATGATGGAGGTATATTCTGACTTCACTGTTGGCCCCGAACTCTCCCAGTTAGTTGAATTAAGATTATGAAAGTAGACAAGAGACAGTGTATGCACGGCTAGGTGCTAATGAATCAGAACAAATTTAAGATGGAGTATGTCACAGTATCTTGTTTTGGTTACGTGTGTGACTGGTTCTTCAAATAGAACCGACTCAAGTGGGATGTATTTCATGCTGGTCTGCAAATCAAACTACACTCAAGAGTTCAGGCCTGTTTTCACATGTATGCTGCAGGTCATTAAACGTCCAATCTTAATATTACAATTTAAATGTTGCACTGAAACAGACTACTAGCTGGTTGATTTAATAAAAGCAACAAAAACTCATTGCCACAAGTCAATATTTTTTGTCAGAAATTGTTGCATGTTTAAAAAGAAAGATATGACCTAACGTTGAGTAAATCACACATACACATATTCAATACTTTATAAATGAGACCAAACAAATACATAGATTTTATTGAGTATCAACAACCCTTTCGTACTAGATTCAGTGTTATAAGTAACAAAAAACATTCCGGCTCCCTTATGTGGCTCAAAGATATACTGCAGATATAAATGTTAAATAAAAACACTATGGAAGACAAATAACCCACTTGTGGGTTCCGACACAGTATTGAAAAATGATGGCTCCAGGCAGCTAAACGTTTAGCTTCATTAGCGCTAGCTATTGCTCCAGCGTATTTAATTCAGTTTGGTCCTGTATTGCGAATTTTCACAAGCAATAAAGTAATAAATGTATTGGACTAACTGTTAACTAACTGGTTTCTGTGCGTAAAGTTTATCATCAGTTTTCCATCCGTGCATTGACCGTGCAAATTTGCAACGCGACTGAGACTCTTGTCCCATTATTAATTTAATAATTATTAGGTTGGTAACGGAGAAGCGTTACTGCTCATAATTTGGACAATACGCTTACCGAACATGACACTTACCCCAATTTTATTTCCCTGTTCTATGCTGTCTTCTTCATTTTATTTGGTGACTTTACTCTTTTTTTATTTAGATTTTTTTGTAGGGAATTTAACTATTCATTGTTTCTTTAGCTGTTGTGCCCCAGGTGAAATGTACACATGTTAAACTGTGTAAAACATTACAATAATCATGAGCAAATATATTGATGTTACACATCAAATTAAACAAGAGAACCTGGGTTACAATACTCAATCAGCCATTTATCCACACAACTCAAACACCAACTAAAATAATTATTAAAATATCATAATCATAATTTTGTCATGAGTCAGCCCACTCGGCATGTTTCCGGAACTAGCAACCCGTAGCTTGGTGCTATCAGAAAAAAAGATGGCAAAAAGCAAGACAATTCCACACAGATTCCAAATCTATTCACCAAATCCCTCTGCTCCAAAGCATCACCGAGATATGAATCAAAGAACATAGCAACATTAATCACTTTATCGCTTTACAGTCAGCAAATGCTGTATAGCTTTGTTGACTAGAAGAAGAAAAATGCATTTCCCCCGGTAAATCCACACTGAGTATTACAGTACAAGTGTATTGAACGCCATAAGTAATATACCAGTGAAATATAAGGTTTGGTAGATGAGGAAATTCAAATGGCACAGATGGCACAGATTTTGGAGACCTCGCCTGAATTCTCTCTGTACAAAACCCTCTCTAACTTTGTTCTGCTTCATTTTATCAAAGTCAAACTTTGCAGGCAGACTGTTCACAAACACTGAAAAAAATGACTTTTTGGCCATGTAATTATTACCTTGATTATATGTATAAATTCTACAATAAATTATTATTTCAGTCCTTTTACTTTAAAAGGTCACCTTATATTTAATGTGTTACTTTGTGTTTGTTAGTAAATGTGATCATTCACACCAAGTAATATTAACTAAACTACTGGAGTGACTGTACAACCTGACACAACAAAGTAAAATGTACTTGGGGGATACAAGTAAACCTGGCAACTAGCGCTGGGTGGTATGGCCAAACATTCATATCACAGTATTTTGGCGGTATATTTACAGATTCTGGTGGTTTCACGGCATATCACGGTATTTTTTTCAAATAAAAACATGCATTCATTGACACCGAAAAGGACCACTGGACAACTGAAAAGCTGTTGCAAGTGGTGAACAGCTGTTTTTACGTTGGTACATTTAGTTTTAGGAAACTAAACATGGAGGGACTTATGACCCAGTGAAACTCTGCCGCAGGAAGAGACAGACCCTTTCGGTGAAAGTACCCAGCATGCAGTTTGGCGGTGTAATTTGGCGGTGTCATTTAATAAATGTACAATTATTAGTGTTACAAATTGTTTATGTGTCACAAACTGTTTTGTCGTGATGTTTTACCCTGTTAGTGGAGCGTTAGTTGTGGGTTATTCATTGTTGTTACGAAGTTAGAAACCATGACTCAGTCTCAATACACGTAATACAAGTAGCTCTGACTGGCCATTCCCACAGCAGTGGGCTGTGAAAATGAGTTTAACCAGTCAAGAAAAATTCATGGACAGGAGCCACTGGGATAGGTCGTATGTTTAATTTTACTCGTCAGTGAAAGTCAGTATTTGATCACTGAATACTTAGTGCTAACAGGAATGTGACCAGGTCAGTTTAGGTTAGCTAGTGAGGCTATGGTGCTAGTTAATTTGCTTTACAGACGTGGAAGAACTGCTACGTTTTGTGGCAACGTTTTAGGTCCACTTTAGCGCAGTGAGCTCTGTTCATGTGCATGCTCAACACACACACACACAGGTACAAACAGAGAAGGTAACGTTTAACTGTAACGCAAACGTGTGTCTTAACGTTATATTTATTTCACAGAGGTATTGGTTTAAATATATTGTCATTTTGGAGGCTGTAGTTTGTGTTGTTGCTCAATGGTACATTTTCCTGGGAGGACTACTGTATTAATGGTTTTAACAAGGTGGATCATCTTGATCATGTTGAGGACAGTTCCTCTGGAGCGAAGCACTACCAAACTCTTGACGATATTCTGGACAAAGGGGAAATGATGCTGGATTCATCAGCTTGATTAAGTTTAAAAATGAGATAATTGTGTTCGGCTCATATGTACAGAGAATAGATACCCGATGACATATTTGAACACATTACATATTTTTGTTGGTTTCCCCCACCATTGTTCTATGTTGAGAACACATACAATGTACATAAATAAGAATGATAATTGTTTGGTAACATGAGCCCTACTTTACAGAAATATCTTCCATTAAAAACAAATGTTTTTATTCATGTACAAGTCCATATGCCAATTTAAACATTGGCATTCCTCCTGATATCCTACAAAGTCACTTCAGACAAACTAAATTCACTTCTGTCTAACAGCATGTGTTGCAGGCAGAAGAGACGTCATCATCCGCTGCTGGATGGAGTTACTTGGAGAGTCTGGAGAGGAACTCCATCAATACCAGGTACATTCAGAAAATGTGGGGTGTTCTGATGATTATTCTGACCATAATAAACTTATCTATGTAAAATGAAATCAATCCGTAGATACCCAAATACTTACCCAACATGTAACCAATGTCTTGCTGTGAGCATCTTATTTCTGTTGCATTATTGTATATGTAGACTGTATTAATTGGCCACTTCAACCCAGTGAATAATCAGGAACTTAATAGAAAATATCTGTTGTCTGCTGACCTCTGATTCACATGTTTTTGACAGGATGTCAGCGACAATGCCATCTGAGATGACTATGCTCATCATCTCTTGGAGATATTTCTCCTACATGAAAATACAGCCAAGGAAGGCTTCACCCTGTCCATGTGTCGGCTGGACATCAAGGAAAAATAAGTTCTTGACTGTAAAAATGTGGAAAAGGCTTGCCTTCTGCTTCATCTTTGCAATGAACTTGACTTGCCCACCAAAGTTAAAATAGACATTTGAAATGTTAGAGAAGCTCTTTCTCAATGTTGCTTGATGTCCTGAAGATATCTCTCCAGACTATGAGTTGTATTGGTGCCTGCAGCATGTACCTCTTTCCAAGTGTTGACAAATAAAGGTGCTATAGTTTAAAAGCAGCTGTTTCATGTTTTGTGGAAGCTTTACTGATTAATAAATGCAATACATGTATATTTGAATAGTAGTGTAGTGGTAGATGGATGAATTATTATATATATATATATATATATATATTTTTTTTTTTTTTTTTGTTCAATATAAACAGTCAAGAAATGCTAGTTATAGCCATGACATATTAAATTATGTTTACAGGGGTTTGTAATTGATTGCAAAGGTAGCCTGAGTAAAATATACTATTGAAAGGCTGAGTACATTTTATGTTTTAAGGAAGAAATTTGCAAGTAAAATGTATTTGAACATTTTGGATAAATGACAATTCTTACTAGTAAGTAAACTTAACTTGATAATTTCCAGTGTAAACGGTACTCAGAATTTCTGTGTGGAAATTGTTACCTAGCTTTTTTTAAGTAAATGTCACTCCAAATGCTGAGTAAAGATTACTATCAAATGCTGACTAAAGATTGCTATCAAAGGCTGAGTAAATGTTATGTTAAGGAAGTAATTTTCAAGTATTTACTTGACCATTTTGGATGAAAAAAAACATTGTTATTAGTAAGTAAACTTAACTTAAAAAATGTCTGAGTAAAAATTACTTACAATTTCTGTGTGGAAATTGTTACCAAGCTTTTTTTAAGTAAATGGCACTCCAAATGTTTTTCAGTGTAGTGTGCTATTCATTGGGAGAGCTTTAGACCTTACTGCTGCATCATTTCAAAGAGATAATCATTAGCTTCCATGGGTTGCTTGGGTTGCCTTTATTATAACACCAAAATTATTCAAATAGCCCTTGTGGTTGCAGAGATACACCATTGTTAGTTTGGGTATGTTATTTCGAACAGATTCCTAAAAAAATACCTTGGTTTTTAAATAGTTAATCCCTAAATGTATTTAAATATATAATCATGTTTTAATCTTGATTTCCAGTGTGAAGCTCCTCGTACCTTTTCTTTGATCTTGAGGTCTTCTTCGACCATTTTGGGGGTCTTTTTTGTCTTTATTTAACTGCAGCTAAAACCCTTTTAACCAAGCCTAAAATGTTCTATCAACAAATCCTGTTCCACTCACACTTAATTTGTTTCAAGACCATTGCTGTCAATAACATGTATCTGTGCACCATGTGTCTTTCACTGTAATGGAGTAAAAAAGCTTTGGTGGTGGTGGTGGCGACATTAGTTTGGTTCTCCTATTGACTCTACTTCTTAGATTGTAGACCTTTTCGCTTCCTGAGAGCCTTGACATTTTGTTGAGGGTCCTGCCGTCACGATTGGACTTCCTCTTAATGCCCCTAGTCTCGACACCCTCTCCAGGAGCTGGCCTTTGTCGCTCTACACATTAGAAAAACAGTCAAATATAAATTAGTTGTGAAATGTAGTTATTCACTGTATGATATTGTCTTTATTTACAGTATAATCTGGCAGTAGTAACTCTGGGTTTCCTACTCACCGTGAGTTCTGCTGAGTGCTGGAGATCCTCAAGTCTTGGTCCACTTTGAGTCTCATTCCATTTCTATTGTTGAGAAGTTCTAATGTTCCTCAAACGATAAATCCAGATAAGGTATTGTGTTGGTCCAAGACTTCAATCTATATGAGGGACTGTGTGGCTTTGATGTTTTAGAACACGGGACCCACCCCATGAAATGTTCTATCAAGAGTCCGTGTTCTACCAAGAGTCCATGTTATACCTTGAATCAAGAAAGTAACACTTTAGCAGCACTTAAATGGCACTTATTTATAGCACTTTGTAGTGTAACTTTATTGAAGAAATTCTACTTTCTTGATTCTTGTTGTTCTGAGTTTGTACTCATGGTTGAATGCACTTATTGTGAGTCGCTTTGGATAAAAGCGTCCACTAAATGAAATGCGCGTTACTCGCAGCTACGCATCTGTGCGTATGCAACTGACTTTGCATGTAATCTACTCGCGCGAAACATTCAGAACGCTTTTGGTGTGAACGCAGCATAACTCAAGACTTTGAGACTCTTGTCAGGAGCAAACATCACCAGTTCTCCGAGTATGAATTCCTCCAGACTCAGGTCTGTCAGTGTTACACCTCAGGTTGAAGTCAGTGCTGCTTGATGTTTTTCAGTATTTACCTACTGATAAGGTAATCAGATTGTTATTTTATTTTGTATGCTTGTTGAATCTTGTTTAATTTATTTTGAGTTTGTGGATAAAAGCTGCTCCTCAAAACACTGAATGTTTTCCATGGTGCAGCGTTGGTTTCACAGATTCAGTCAGTAAGTATTCTCAGCTAAAGTTACATAATTTGAGTCTTTTAAAAACTACTTCTCAATAGTTGGACTTTTTTATTTCATATTTGTGCAAAAAAGCACTGTTGAGTATGTTAAAAAAGGCTTAAGTTACTGAATTGTTATGTGTGTTGTGTTACCTTGTGTCTTTATAATGCACTTTTTGGTTTTGAATTGACTATAAAATGGAATATTTCTAACTAGTTTTTGTCGTGTTGGCATGCTGTGATATTCTGTACTATTTCAGGTTCAAACTGCACCATCTTTTCATTAAATCAATTTGTGGGTGTCATTCTGGGGTGATGGAGGGTCCCCCAGCCAGACCAGTAGAGAACCAGTGCTTTAAAGCAGCAGAGAGAGCTCAGGCCTTTAGCTTCGTTACAGCTTGTTCTGCTTGAGGGGCTTCTGTCTCTGTGGGTGTGATGGCTGGCTAACTGACGCTCGCGGAGACATTTCACGAGTTAACCCCTCTTCATCATGATGGATCCACTGGGAATTGAATCCAAAACCCCGACATTGTTAGCAACACAGAACCATGAATGAATGAATATACTGTATGTGTGTGCTGTTCGAGGGGAGTATTCAGGTCTCGCTTAGACTGCAGGGCTCCAGCTGGTGCGGCATGGGAAGCCTCTTTGTGTCCCGTGAACTCCCCCCTTTCCCCTTGTCTTCGCCCACTGTCCCCTTGCATGCAAACATCCTCCCCCCTGCCCCCCCCCCCCCACACACCCACCCACACCCCTGACTCCCCCGTCTCCCACTAACAGGATTAGAGGACGGAAGGTGCTCGCTCGTCAGACCTCAGGACGTTTGCGAGAAACTGAAAGCAATAGTGGTGGTCTGTGTGTGTGTTTGTGTGTGTGTGTGTGTGTGTGTGTGTGTGACTGGGGCTTAGTGGGAAATCTCTCATGTATGTAGCTCTGATGGACCCCAAAAGCTTTGAGACGGTGGCCCCCGAGGGACGAGAGACACAACTGGGAGTGAGTCTGTGTTTGTGACCATGTGTCTAAGCATGCTGTATGTGTATATTAAAGATAACAATGATTGTTCACTGTGTATTGTTATTACTGCTGTGTGTGTTTCCATTTCTTGAAACATTTTTTTTTATGTTCTTTTTGATGTTTTGTTTTTAATTCTGTTTGTTTTTTTGATTTTTTTTACGTACACCGCCATTTTAACCAGGAACCACCTATCAAACAAAATTAATAATACCACTGGAATTATCATGTATAAATAAAAGTTAAACAAAATCATCAGGTCCCCCAAATTACATACACATTATACTTAATATAAACTCTAGCTGCTACAAATTTCAAGAGATAGAAAAAAAATTGTGACACAAAGTAGTTCCAATATTTAAATGGGGACGGTGACTTGTAAACATAGAAATATTAACATTGAACAAATTAACAATTTGTATGCCATACAATACTAGGTGTGTATCCCTTCATACTACATGAAGTATCTTTCTTTCATAATTCTGTCATCAAAAAGACAAATGTTAATTTAAGTTTTTTGTCTATAGCATCTGATTGAAGAGATACAACACTAAGTCCTCATACAGGAGATCAACGTATCGTCAAATGACAGTTTCTATGATATCTTGTGAAAGGTTACTTCTCATTTGTTTATGCGTTTTTCTACAAAGGCCAGAAGCGTGTCAATGGCTGCTTGCTACATAAATATGTCTTCACAGGAAACAACTCAGCTATATATTTAGGTTTAAGCAACATAACTATTTGGTTAGGTTTAGGAAAAGATCCTAAAATACTTATGTCATTCACGGTGTTGATGTGGCAAACAAAATGGGGCTCTAACTCACCCTCGTTCCTCGCAGCATTACATAACCTAAAGTTTCACATTCTCCATCAGCCGGGTGAACAATAAATACTTTCTTGATTCTTGTTGTTCTGAGTTTGTACTCATGGTTGAATGCACTTATTGTGAGTCGCTTTGGATAAAAGCGTCCACTAAATGAAATGCGCGTTACTCGCAGCTTTTCTACAAAAGCCAGAAGCGTGTCAATGGCTGCTTGCTACATAAATATGTCTTCACAGGAAACAACTCAGCTATATATTTAGGTTTAAGCAACAAAACTATTTGGTTAGGTTTAGGAAAAGATCCTAAAATACTTATGTCATTCACGGTGTTGATGTGGCAAACAAAATGGGGCTCTAACTCACCCTCGTTCCTCGCAGCATTACATAACCTAAAGCTTCACATTCTCCATCAGCCGGGTGAACAATAAATTTAAGCTTAATTTCCCTTTGTCCCCTCGGCTGGAGCTGAGCTGTATGGTATGAGATGTGACTTTCCCATGAATGCCATATTGTCACAGGCTGCGTGCTTCAAAAGCTGGATCAAGACGGGTTGAGGAGGAGGAGGAGGGTTTCTCTCTGAGGACATGGGGTTGCCTGGAGCGTCGGTCATGGGGAGACAGGAAGAGTGCATCACACACTCTGTCACCATATCAACACACTGTGTGTATTAGGTCACCTGTTACTCTTGTGTGACTGCAACCATTGCTGAGATAGTGTATTGATTTTAAGGTTCTGCGTCCACAGTCAAGAGCTGTTGGAAAAAAAGCAACACAAGAAAACCTGTAGAATCTGGTACTGTTGTTGCGAGTGAGCCCGCATCAGTGGTCACTCAGCGAGGTAGCGGGTAAGACTGAGCTCTCTTAAATAAGTGAATAAGTATCCATTTAGTGCATCATTTCTTTTTAACTCCACATTTTCCACTTCCCCGAGCATAAGACCAAGGTCAGTGAAAAGCAAAGCAAAATGAACAGCACCAATTGTGTGCTATTGTTTTTTATTTTTTGTTTATCAGACATGCATTGTAATGGAAAGCATATGATAAAAAGAATCACATACATGAAATGAGTTGGCATCTGGCAGTTTGCTTTAGTTTTGGCCACTATTTTGTCTTGTTCTTCTAAGTCAGCTTGGTGTTGAAGGCCCCACACATTATTCATTCATTAGTAATAACTTCTCTGGCAGAACACAACAGCGTTTTTAAGAAAAAACATGTTGCGGTGTTCCACAAGGAAGTTGCTCGGGTCCGCTTAAATTTTCAACCTATTTTTATAAATGATTTACATCATGTTGATATATATGCGGTAATTATGCATGCAGATGACTCAACATTGTTTGTGCTTCACCAACATTAGTGGAGTCGAGTAAGAATCTACATTGAGTTTATACTATTAATAAATAGGTTGGATCTTTATATTTGGCTTGTTATGTCATTCTTGTTTTATTCATTCATGGGCTTTTAAATTGTAGTTATTGTTTTGGTGTAGACCCTAGGAAGACGAGACGCTACTTTGTGGGAGCTCATGGAATTCAAATAAAGAACATGACGCATAATATTTCACATTGGGATCTCCAATATCTAATATGTTGATGTGCGTCAGTGCTCCAGAAAAGTGGCAAATTTAACCCATTCACTTCCTGGAACATTTATCCATTGCACCGTAAGTAGTGCTTCAGTCTCTTCACTCTGGTTTGTGTGGCAACATATTACACACCATGATTTGTGTGTTGCGGTTAAGTCTGGGCTTGTTTAACACTAGTTATACACTAGTGATGTTTTTTAAACCATTCTAATATATATTACTTAATTTACAAATCCATCATTTATAAAGTATGAATACCCAATCATGAAACGCATAATAGTCATGCTTAATCAAGAATAAAACATGTATAACTGTGTTTATAAATTGCATAATAATGAGTTACTAATGAGTCGTGTTTGAACAATGCTTTCTAAATGATGAATTAAGTGTTTACTCATGCTAAATAGTATTTAGTTATTATAAAGTGTCACAGTAAAAGTCACTTTCCCCAACGCTGTTGAAGATTTGAAGCCTGCATTTGAGAATTGTAACAGATTCATGGCCTATCCCATCATCTGTCCTCCACTGGATCATCATGCAACAGATGTTTTCCAGAGTAATAATGTCCGACCTGCAGCCCGGGTCCACCTCTTTGGGCGCCCTTATTTCTGGAGAGGCCTACCTGCCAGTGCCGGGCACATCGGGAGGGCCGGCGCTCTCATTACAGCTACAATGAAATAATTATGAATGCCGCGCCGAGACCTCATCACAGGAATATCTATTGTATTATTTATTCAGCCTGTCCCCTGGTTCAGGGGGAGAGAACACATATAAACTTCCAGCCTCGCTCTTCTCCTCCTCACTCAAGCTGCTGTTTGCTGTAACGCAGAGGGGCTCGCTCTCTTTCTTTCATTCTATCTTTTTTCCTTGTTGTTTTTTCTTCCGAGATGAGGCACAGGGAGCATCCTCTGGGGCTCCGAGGCCTTAACACGGTCCGGCCTGCCAGCTGTGGACACTCTGCACTTGCCCTTATCTTTATTTTTTTATTTGCCCTCTCTTGTTTTTCCAGTTTTTGTTTGTTTTTTTGTTGTTGTTTCTTTTCATACAGCTGGAGCAACCTGATTTTACCGACGGACTACAAACAGTTACTGGGATTTGAGGGATGCACTCTTTGCTTTTATAGACACACTTTGGCCAAAGTGAGACGTTGACAGCATATAAAGGATGCAGACATGTTTATCTGCATGTAGGACATATGTGGCATGTTCTATATTATCTTCAAATGGCTGCAAATCCACACTCCTCGATCAGGTCTGCGGGATAATGTTGCATGACGGCCACGCAGACGGCTGAAGGGAAACTTTGTTTTGCAGAGCACAGAGGGTCACGGAGGACGATGTGCAGCAACAGCATGCACGCTGCACAATAGGCCTCATTCAGGGGCAGCGCTGGATGTGGAGGTGGTGCACGAGTTGATGGACAACAAAGAAGGATAAAGAGAGAGAGAGGGAGAGAGAGAGAGCAATGGAGGGGCTGGGATGACAGCTGCATCATGGGGATCAGGAGGGAGGCGTCGCCTGGGGCACAACAGGTGAGTGATGCTGCCAGCCGGCTGACTGTCCGGCTGGTGGACTGGAAGCACTGAGCGGTGGCTAATTATTACTGATTGGCTCTCTTGGCTGATGTGACGTTTGAATGAAGCTGACAAATAAGTAGGTGACACAAAATCAACACAGAGTGACCTCTCAGCGATGCTTATGATATTCATCAATACAAAATTGCCATTGTTCAGATTGTCATTGACATTTTTTTTTCACTTTTGGGAGAATACACTCCCAAAGACACTTTCCCGTAAACAAGATTCAAGGGAAAGTGTTCGCATACAGCTAACTAACTACGAGGCCCAAAAGAAAAGGTTAAATAAACTAACGGTCACGTGTATTCCTTCAGTGTGTGTGTGTGAGTGGCTGCTGCATGGCCTCTGGGTAGTGTGTTCAAACGGGTCTGGTTTCACCTGCTGAGAAACACAAGTCTGACTCGTTTGGATAGAATCGATTAATAAACAAGTTATTATGAACAGAAAGATATCAATGTTCCTCTGATTCCACAAAAAAAATTGTTTCATCAATCCAGCTCTACAGACCTTCAAATTCAAACTACAACTTTGAGTAAACACATCAGTATCAAATGTAACTTCTCTGAATTTGTGCACGCTCATCAGTTTCAAATTAGGGTTATTTTATCTTTTAACACATTCATAATTATAATTGTGGGACATTAGCTGATCTGTTGGAGTCCAAGCCAGGAGCTGAAAAAAAACATAGATATCAAGGCAACATTTGTAATATCATAATAATTGCACTAATAGGGTGGAAGAGCTTTTGCAGTTAATATACTTGCATGTTGATAAACTGCTTCTTCTTCTTTTTTAAAGGCATTCAATTAATCTTTATTTAGATTTGCTAGTGTGCACATATGTGTGTCACTTAAATAAAACAAAGCTAATCATGACAATGCTCTCCTTTCATTCATGAATTGTCTCACAATAAACTCTCTCTCTATGCGGAGTAATTCAGGCTTTAATGCAGGATGAGTTCATACACATTTAAACTTTAATTAAGGGACAAATATCCCATCAGAAATGTCATTTCGGTCATCTGATCCCCTGTTAATAAGTGTCTTTTATTTATGGTTGAAGCTCTCTCTCTCTGCTGGTTTAGAAAGCAGCGCTGCGCTCTACGCTCTGCTGGGACAGTTTGGGTGCTGCTTGGGACGCGAATGAGAGCTCTCCATCAATAATGCAGAATGTTTCCGTGGTAGCTGCCTGGCAACCAGGGTCGCAGTGCCTGCATCAAGTATGGGAGAGAGAGAGAGAGAGAGAGAGAGAGAGAGAGAGAGAGAGAGAGAGAAAGAGAGAGACTATACGAGAGGAGGAAGAGACAAATGGGTGAGAGAAAGAGGCTTCTGGAAAGGAGAAGAAACGGATGAAGGCCGGAAGAGTGAGAGAGGAGCTGGAGGAAAAGATGGAAAAATAGAAAGGATAGTGTGTGTGTGTGTGTGTGTGTGTGTGTGTGTGTGTGTGTGTGTGTGTGTTCTGCACATTCAATTTATATATAGTTATATGACGAAGATTGATACCTGTGTACAGAGCCAGGAGGCGATTAGCGTAGCTTAGCATAGAGACTGGCGACAGGGGGAAACAGCTAGCCTAGTTGTGTCAAGTTCAAATTCACCGACAAACATATGGAAGGTTTAGATGATTTAACTCCTAGTTTTTTAGTTTTGTTCATTTAATTTGTACACAAACAACATTTTAGAAATGACAATTTAGGGTTTCACATGGAGTTATGTGTTGTAACTCTCTCTCTCTCTCTCTCTCTCTCTCTCTCTCTGTGTGTGTGTGTGTGTGTGTGTGTGTGTGTGTGTGCGCCAGCGGCCGGTTAGAGATTCTCTCTCTGTATTTAAAACATTCATCACTCACCTCCTCCCCTCATTTGTAGCAGTGAATTATTAAACACTTACCTATTTTTCAATTATTCAAATAACAGATATCTACTTCTTTTTTGTGTGTCAATCTCGGGTTTAAAGGTAGAGCTACATTCTCTTCCGTCAACTTAATTCTTTCTTGGTGTCTGTCACTTCTCCTCGAACTCATTCAAATCAGAAATGAGTGTGTTTTTTTAAAACTAAAACTGTGCTATCTCCTCATCCACAGTTCCGATCTAAGTCATTTACATTGCGTGTTGGTTTACTTAAAAAAAAGGAAGATTGGTACATTTGAATAATTCCGCAAGCTCCTCAACATGACTAAGCGATTCTAACGTTTTACTAAAACACTCATAAGTACCCCTAACAATGGCGGATTTCAGTCAAAGTAACTTCCCTGTAACCTATGAGACTATGGGAGTCTAACATAGCATTTGTCTGAGTAGTATTGGTGTCTGCTAAGCAGGACCCGAAGTTTTTTTTGGGGGGGGGTTCGAGGTACTGCAATCTCATTGGTCTTCAGACTCGTATGAAAGCGCGTCAGATGACACATGCAGATTATTATTGCTGATTTATTATTGTAGATTTAGATGCTTTAGGTCTTAATCTTTCTAAATATGTGCAGTATTACTCTAGGCAGGGATGATGGGAAGGCACCGAACAATACAACAAAAAAACTTGGGGAGCAATCGAGTAATTTTTTGCTCAGACTCTTGACTTTTGATCATATTTTTTATTTTTAAAGGCAAGGAGTTGCAGATTTGTTAGAGATCAATGACAATAGGGTCTGGTATTCATATCAAGGGGTTGAGGGTATACTTCCCTGAGCGAACATAGGTTTGACGGAACATGGGTTGAGGGAACATAGTGAGATATTCTCTCAACTCTATGGTCCCTCAACCCAGAGGGGAAAAATGTGGAAACAAAGAGTTGAGGAAACATCTCACTTAGGGAACATAGGGCTGAGGGAACATATAATTGAGGGAACATAGATTTAAGTAAACATAGGGTTGGGGGAATAGCTCACTGAGGGAACATA
Organism: Taurulus bubalis; assembly: GCF_910589615.1. Classification (NCBI taxonomy): domain Eukaryota; kingdom Metazoa; phylum Chordata; class Actinopteri; order Perciformes; family Cottidae; genus Taurulus; species Taurulus bubalis. Next base: position 22,387,880 of record NC_136590.1, on the reverse strand, counting down.
GTGAGATATTCTCTCAACCATATGTTCCCTCAACCCAGAGGGGGGAAATGGCTGAAGAAACAAAGGGTTGAGGAAACATCTCACTGAGGGAACATAGAGTTGAGGAAACATCTCACTGAGGGAACAAAGAGTTGAGGGAACATATAGTTAAGTGAACATAGGTTTGAGGGAACATCTCACTGAGGGAACATAGTGAGATATTCTCTCAAACCTATGTTCCCTCAACCCAGAGGGGAAACATGTCTGAGGGAACACAGGGTTGAGGAAACATCTCACTGAGGGAACAAGAGTTGAGGAAACATCTCACTGAGGGAACAAAGAGTTGAGGAAACATCTCAATGAGAGAACAAAGAGTTGAGGAAACATCTCACTGAGGGAACAAAGAGTTGAGGAAACATCTCAATGAGAGAACAAAGAGTTGAGGAAACATCTCAATGAGAGAACAAAGAGTTGAGGAAACATCTCACTGAGGGAACAAAGAGTTGAGGAAACATCTCAATGAGAGAACAAAGAGTTGAGGAAACATCTCACTGAGAGAACATAGAGTTGAGGAAACATCTCACTGAGAGAACATAGAGTTGAGGAAACATCTCACTGAGAGAACAAAGGGTTGAGGAAACATAGGGCTGAGAGAACACATGCTCCTCAGGACTCTCCCTCTCTGATTAATACTTGATGCTGCTATGATAGCTCTCATGCACGGTATTTGGTGTATGTTTGCGACTATGGGGAAATGCCACTCTTAGTGTGTCTTTGAGTGTGTGTGTGTGTGTGTGTGTGTGTGTGTGTGTGTGTGTGTGTGTGTGTGTGTGTGTGTGTGGATGTTTTTTATACAACTTTGTCAGGGTGATTAAGGCCACATGTTATTGATTTGCAGACCACTTGAAGTGCAACATCATCATAAATAATTCGTCTGCCTTCCAGAATAAACCATCACCTTTGTTGGCTGCCCTGACCATGTTCCACTGAAGAGGGGATGCATTTTTTATGCTTTTGCTTGACCTTAATTTAAGTTGTACAAGAGTGATTTCTTATTTACGAGCTCTCGAGGAAATCAACAGATGTGCAAACCATTCGAGGCACCCCGGGTAGACATACTGTGTGTGTATTAAGTAGGGAATACCTCATCTATAATCAGTCTGTGTGATTTTAGCAGACTGAACACACTCTATGTGTTAACTTGTAGTTTATCCGTACCACAAAGACACACTGAGTGGACCTCCTGCAGCTTTGATTTGAAGTCTTTTCACTGAGTTAAAGTGTATTTCTAAACATGCACTGATCACATTCAGCTTAAAATATTTTTGGGTATTAGCAGTACTGGCGTTTCTCTTTTAAACCAACGAGAACTAATACAGAATAGTGCACTCACACACTTATTAAGATGGCAAAGTACATTCACTTGAAATGTCCATCACGAATGTTAACGTTCTGCCGTCCCACGGGTGTCCTTTACTGTACATTCTATAGTACACTGTACATCTATTTATAGTTCGGTACGAGTGCCGAACTATGCGACCTGAACTATGAAACCTGCGATTCTTGTGATTCCAGCTATGCACTCCGTTTCAAGATCAGACCACCACAGCAGCTACAAACAATACTTTTGTCAGACAACAACAAACAAACAAACGATAGCAAAAGCGAGGCAACTCACCAATGACGCCTCATATTGATCCATAAATAGATAACATTCCAACAACAATGGTCCAATAAACAAAAATCCCATAAAAGATTTAGTCCAAAACACGTGATTACATCCATAAATATCCACAAACTGGTGTTGCATCATTTCATATCAGCTGGAAGATATGAAACAATAACTTTGTGTTTTTACTTGCAAAGCTCGGCAACCAAAATGTGCGCTGAAATCTCCCCTTTCTAATGAAACGTCACTTGAACCAATAGGAGCTTCATGTCCTGACTGAAAGGCTACATTACCCAACTAGAAGCTACGTTGAAGTACAGGCTCAGCCTCTGTTTCCTTACGTGGATCAAGCCTGTCACGTCATACGGCTCGGATGACAGGTGTTTCGTACAGCTAATGAAATTGCCTAAAAAACAGGTCTAAACAAGAGGGGGTGGAGATAATCACAACAGCCTTCAGCTTCACCAGAACAGACTGCTGCTGACTGATCCTCAGTTTGGCATTGAATTAGCATGAAAAGGCATTTATACTTCATGTTCTCTGTGTCAGCAATACTGGTAGTACATATGAAAATTACCTTTATAGGTTTGCAAGACTATAAACCTTTTTAATAGGTATATAGTATATCTATCATGAATATTTTCAGTCTCAAAATAAAAAAACGCCTAGACATTTAAAAAGCTTCAGATTGTTTCCTTTCAAAAGAGACCAAGACCATGCATTTACTCCAAATAGTTCAAGTACAGCTTCCAATTTACTTTGGGTATACCTGGATAGGCAAATTTTACAAGAACGCTAAGAGGAGATAAATAATTGAATTCCCTGATGTGCAAGATAATAATGCTAAAATGACAAATTATGATTCGCTAAAGAAAACCAAAAAAATTTCAAATTTGCATTCAAATTTCTTTGCGCAACAAAGGCCACAGCATACAAGTCATGATAGACGTGTCTTTATTAAGCCGTGATCCCCCAATGCGGCAGCCACAAGACAACGACTTCCCACGAGAGAGCATTAACATTTAATAGTAAAATGCGGATTAGATCTGCGGAGTCAGATGTCCAGAAACGATGGGTATTTTAGGAAAGGAATTTGTCTGCAGCTTCCCAGGATTCTTCTAAAAACCAAAGTGTTTGTAAGTATATGAGATACTTTACAATTGTGTTGCTCTGACATCCTCTAACACCTCCATGGTGAGAAGTTTGGGTTCTTTGGCGTCTCATATTAAAGTGTACTGCAAATCTAGTGGAATAAATGGAAATATAAGTGTAACATGTGCTGTAATGTTTTCAGATATTGTCCATTGCATCCGTTTAAAGTCCCTGTAAGAAATGTCCACAGGCTTCAGCTGACGGACACTTTTAACTTCCTTTTCCTCCAATATAAGTTTTGTTTTTTACAAGAGGAAGAGTGTATGTGAATGCAGTTCTGAAATATTTTTACTGCTTACTTTACACGTTCATTCCTACATTTTCTTTTTTAAATCTGAGCTACTACAATGTATTCCATTTTCTTGATTTTCATCTAGTCTGCCATCTTTTTGTAAGCATTACATATATATTGTTCAGTTGTTTTTGTTGTTTCTTGAACACTGAATGTATTAAATGTCCTATAAGTCGCCTTGCTTTACTTTTTTACGAAGAGCTGCGGACCTCCAACATGGCAGCCGGTCCCCATGCTTCAGTCATTTAAAAACCCTCTCTCACACACACTTTCAAACAGGGACAAACACACACTAACCGCACACTGAAGACCGAATATAAAAAAAAGAGCTGGGCCGATAGGGGGATGAAAGTGTCTCTAAGCGTTTTTCTGCATGTGAAGTCGGTCGCTTGGCCTTCTGGGATGCTCCGCTGTCTGTTTGATGCCTTTGAGATGGCCTCATCCATATTGCATCGTCTTTACCATGAGCTCTGATCGCTCCTCATAGAGACATAAAGCAGCGCAGAGAGAGGGGGGAGGTGACAACGAAAGGACAATTTAGGGAGAAAAGTAGAGGAATGGAGGTGATGAGAAGGAGAGAGGGAGGAGGAAATGGAAAGGACGAGAAATAACAATGGAGAAGGAAGATTCAAAAAACATAAAATAGAAAGGGAGATGCTTTTATCATAGATGACACACCCGAGTCATCTTTCTCCAACTCACACACACACACACACACACACACACACACACACACACACACACACACACACACACACACACACACACACACACACACACACACACACACACACACACACACACACACACACATCCACCTCCTGTCTCTCTGCATTAGGAGCTGCCTGGGGGCATGCGAGGCACAGAGATACTGAGCGAGAGAGAGAGAGAGAGAGAGAGAGAGAGAGAGAGAGAGCGAGTAGAGTGGTGGATGGAGGGGGGTGTCGGTCTGTTAAGAGCCGTCATTTAAATAAAGGTTAGCCGAGGGAGCGAATGGGAGCAGCCATGTCACGTGACTTAGTGTGTACTTTCAAGGGGTTCTTTGTCACTAATCGTAGAGGGATGACATATTTTTGTAGCCAACAGGAAGTTGGCGTCGCTTGGATTTTTACAGCTTCAGTTCATCAAGCTAATTTTCACAAATTAACTTGAAGTGTAAAGAAAGAAGCTAATGCTATAGGCTATAAAGGAACTCCACCACGGTCACATGACTTCACGTGTGCACCACTAGGCTAAAGGAGGACTTGTGTCCTAGTGACGACGTTTAGTCGTCTCATTTAGACTCTTTTTTTAAGACACGTAAGAGCTTCTAAATTCACGAGAGGGGCGTTCCCTGACCTATTTTGTATCAGAGAACTAAACGTTAAACTCTCTTCAGCTCGCGTTAAACAGATACTTTGTCAGGCACGTAAACAAAAACACATTGGCTTTGAGACGAGGGAACAGTAAGTGCAAAGATGCTGACTCGTGTCTGGGTTGAAGGACTCGTTCCTGCAGCACTCTTGATGCTTCAGAACGATTCCAATACAAAAGAAAGTAAATTTGAAAAAACGATTTAAAGATGTGATTAAAAACTATATCTGGTAACAACATATAATTTCTTGTTTGTTGTCCTGTTAACATTCATGTAAATAGAAAGTTCCACTGAGAGAGAGAGAGAGAGAGAGAGACGAAGGAGGGAGGGAGGGAGGAGGAGAGGGAGGGATGATGGGGTCTTTAGTGGTTGTGTGATCTCAGCCACCAGTTCCACAGCTGGTGCACCAGCAGGCAGCCCAGCCTGGCCATATGCTGCCTGGGCTGCTCCCATTGCTCCCATTATCCTCGGTGGAGCCCCCCCCCAACCCACCAACCCACCTCCACTACTATGCTCTCATGCTTCCCTCCTCTTCCTCCTCCTTCACCACCTTTTCCACCGCTTTTAGGCCTCAAATTGTCTTCTGTGGTGAAACACACCACATATAAGGGGTGTTGCATCAGAATGCCTTTATTGTTCTCTCTCAATTTGATATTTGTAGAATCCCATGACAAGTTTATTGTGTATATGTTTGATGCAGAAAAAGGCCCTGATAGATGATGTCCTGTTAAAAGAGGTATCAGATCAGAAAACGCTAATATTGGTAATTGGGCTTCAGTTACAAACAACCGGTTTCATCGTTTAGTTTTGAAATACTTGTTTGTTTCCTTTCTGTTGCAAAAACTCTGATGAGCTCTCAATGATATTTAACTTTTCATGTTTCCTGCAAAATGCTCAAACAGCGAAGCACTGAGAAAATCTTCAACGAACACCCACCCACATCATGATTAGACGGTCAGAGCAACGGATGAACTATAAAGAGTGAGACAGTATGAAGAGTGAGAATGTATAAGGAGTGACAAAGTATAAAGAGTGAGACAGTATTAAGAGTCAGAGCGTATAAAGAGTGAGACAGTATGAATAGTGAGAACGTATAAGGAGTGAGACAGTATGAAGAGTGAAACAGTATAATGAGTGAGAACGTATGAGGAGTGAGAAAGTATCACAAGTGAGACAGTATGAAGAGTGCGACAGTATAAAGAGCGAGAAAGTATGAAGAGTGAAAACGTAAGAGGCTCCTCTTACGTTTTCACTCTTCATAAGGGAAAGGACCAAGAGTGAGCATGTATAAAGAATGAGAAAGTATGAGGAGACAGAAAGTATGAAGAGTGAAAAAGTACGAAGAACAAGAACAGTAAAACAGTGGGAAGAGTGAGAAACTATGAAAAATGAGAACGTTTTCTTAGTGCAGGCATGAGGGGACGTTGAATCGGTCAAACAACTTTCACTCAGTAGACCGATGTTCGTGTCCTGTGTGAAAAACAAGTAAACATTGACTCAAATTACCGTCGTTTTATGCAGTGGCTTTAGTTCTTTACTTCTGCCAGTTAAGAAACAAACTTACATATGTCAACCCAAAACAAGTACTTTAGTTTAGTAGAATGCACATAACTAGCAGATAGCGGATTTATTTTTCAGGTAACTCCCGACGTTATTTTAACAAAATCGTAGACTTATATATTCATGTCACTTTCATACTTTTCTCACGTTATTTGAACCCAAACCACGATCTTTTCCTCAACCTAACCGAGTAGTTTCCTGTGAAGAAGGGATTTTGAAAAGGCTAAATGCAATTGACACGTGATGCAAAAAAAAGAAGCCGAAAACATTTAATAAAATATCATACAAACCGTTGTATGAGGTTATGTTTTATATTTTGAAGCGTACGATATTTGACTAGTGAGAACGTGTTGAACTAATGTGTGTGGTATTTTTAAATGCAGATTTAAGCTGTTCGACCCACCCGAATATTTTATGCTGTTTCTCTTTTCACTAAGACCACAGTAGTTAATAATTTCATGAATATGCAGATATTTTGTCTTTTTCTTCCTGGCCTTGAATGAATATCTGCTTCCAGTGTGTTTGAAGTTATTTTCAGTCAAACTGAAGGGAGTGTGTCCCTGGTGTGTCATTGACGCCGATACAACTTGTTTGAGAAACAGCTTAAAAACAACCTCCATATAATTATGTTGGATGCCAGAGAAAGAAGCAAGATGTTCTTAAAGCAACACACACGTTTAGGGGAGAAGAGATTGGCAGAAAGTGAAAACAATACTTTTAGTGTTAACCCTCAGGCCTTTCTCAAGTCTCACACCCCTCTCGCCCTCTCTGCTCGCCCTCCCCCTCGTCTCCCTCCCTCCCTCTCGTCCTGTGTGGGCCCCTGTCGGCAGCTTGAGGTCAGCTACACTTTCACAATTCCTGCTCTCACTGCTGTCACCTATCTACTTAACTGTGACCCCGCTTCCACGCATGGAGCCACATAACCACACCGCCGATGCATCCGTTTCATCTGTCCCTCCCTCTGCATCTATAATGGCCTTTATTCCGTCTTTGTGTCTTTGTAAAAAGAATTGTGTCTGGACTCAAATAATGCAGACAAGGCAAAACATGTTTTTGTAATTAATTATTATTAATTAGTTATTGTATTTGTTATTATTATTGTTGTCATTATGATTACTTTTTAATTGCATTTGTAATGTTTTAAGTATTATTATAATCATTAGTTTTTATTATCCATTTTGAATGTATTAGATTTCAATTGTATTGATTTATTCATTTCTTTTTAAATATGTATTTTCTGACATGTTTGTTGAGATTGAAAAGAAACATGGCAATACCAGGTTTTCGGTGTCTTGTAAAATTATGCGTGGCAATAAAAACATAAATAAATGTATTACTGTTTAGTTTTTCTTGGATATGTAGACAAGAACAAGCAAATTATAATATGAATTCTATCATTGGCAACATCATTGTCATATTATTACTGACTCATATTATTACTAATTATTGTTTTAATCATTTATTTTTAATTTATAGATTTTAATTATATTTTCAATTTATTTATTTATTATGTGCTAATGTCTTTTGGTCATGATAATAATGTTGTAAAAATGTTTTACTTATTCATACCTTTGCACAATTTTTCAACAACGCTAAACCAAAAATCCATATTTCTCAAATTTATTTTGGTGTCCCACTCGTTTTCTTTTACTTTCCTCCTCCTCAACAAAATCAGCAACAATAGATATTGTATTCATTTTACAATATGTTAACAGAAAACATTAAACGGCATGCTCTTAAATGTCCAGTAGC
>NC_136590.1:22340122-22375122 GCF_910589615.1 Taurulus bubalis | reverse complement strand
CCGGTCACCAGGGTAAAGTGTAGTATTAGAAGTTTCATGTGACTCTGTCGCACGGCTACCCGAGGCCTCCTCACTGCAGCCTGACTTCGCTGGACTTGCAGAACCTTGGCGCACGCCTGGCTCTCCCTTATCCTCTGTCACAAAATATGATTTAAGTGTCTACGGTGAATGGGACTTTTATTTTGACGGCCACAGGGATCGGGAAGCAAAGGAAGTTTGGAACGTACACAAACCAGGCATCGTTCACATAGCAACTGTCAACTGTCAAATAGCAAACTGTGAAGACCCATTCCCCCGGTATTGGGGGAGCGTCTCAAGATTAAGTTTTCAAATAGTTGTATGAACCACAATTGAATTCTAATACTTGTATTATTTTATATCTTTTTTTTCAGAATTTTCTTGTGAAGAAAATGTATATTTTAAAAAAAAAACTTTTAAAACATATTTTTATCATAACTATGAACATCCAGCATGATCTAATTAAGAATGGCAGAAAAATGCTTTTCGAGTGGTTTCCGACATGTTTAAAATGTGTGCTTCAGACCCTTACCAAGGTCTCACATACTAATAACACCCCTTGTTAGAAAGAACAGAGCCTAAAGAACCCGAATATGCAATGAAACACATGAAACACACAAACAAAGTGAGGGGTCATTTGAAGGCTTTTCAGGGGAAAAACTGTGTAAATCGGTTCAAAAATGAAAAACGTCAAAGTTCTATAAGAAAACTACATTTCCCAGAAGCCAGCCCGGGTGCATTCTCTTCAGTAAACTGCGCATGTGTCGTCTGAGGTGGATCAAAGATCATCCATTTGACAGGGGAAATGCTGGACCCAGAAATGTAAAATAAAACAATCTCCGACGGTTGACGGAACTTAAAGTTACTTATAGATGGCTGGTAAGGATCTAGATGGCGCCGTTCGACTCAAACATGCCCGTACGGTCACGGAGATGTGTTTATTATTGAAATCCGTTGTTTTAAAGTATAGTTACGAGCGATTTTGTGAAACGTTACTTGCGTCGCGGAAAGTTGGAAAAAAATAAATAAATAAATTGCCACGCGAGGCCCCCCCGTGGTGCGGGGGCTGCGGGGGTAATCTCTACGGGCCTGTATATATATATATATATATATATATATATATATATATATATATATATATATATATGTATATATATATATATTCAGTATGCTGATGTGAATCGGAAGTACAAACTGAAAACATTTGTCTAAAAATAAAACATTTCAGTCAAAGTGCTAAACAATTGTCATTCAGTTGCAGCAACAGAAACTGCTTTTAAAACTAGAAAACAGAAGAAAAAACAGAATAATCGACAAAGAAAGAAATGAAAGAGAATTAACACATTGTATCTCATGAAAAAGGAAAAAGTGACTCCTCATTTTTCAACTCGTTACATTTTTCAACAAACTTCCACCTTTACAGGAAGCTACTTACTTAGGTTTGGGGTTTATGGTGGTTTGAGCTCAAATCGCTATGGAACTGACTCGTCCACCTGCCTCTCACCCAGTTGTTGCAATCTTTATACGTCCTTGTTCAGGATTACACCGATTACATACAAAATTTTGTGGAATGTCAATAAATTGGAGCACATTATAGTTTGGAGGTAAAGCTACAAACGCTCGATGGGGAACAGCCGGCTCGAAGTCCCTGAATGAAGACATCTGAGTGATGCGTCCGTTTAGCATTCTGAATGTCAGAACACACACACACACACACACACACACACACACACACACACACACACACACACACACACACACACACACACACACACACACATTTCCACTACTTTAGAGGGCATTACATTGACTTACATTCATTTCCTGGAGACTTAACCTTAAACCAAGTCTTCAGTCTTTATATAATAATATTATATTATATAATAATAATATATTATACATTCACATTGTGTCCCCAATAAGAAGGTGAGTCCCCGCAATGATACTGTGTAAACATTGTATGACCCCACAATGTTAGTAATATACACACACACGCGCACACACACACACACACACACACACACACATACACACACACACACACACACACACACACACACACACACACACACACTTCCTGGGCTTGCTGCTCCGATGAAAGCGGTTCCTGGCTAATGGGTTAATTTCATTCCACTGCTCTCTGCCATGTTGAGGACAATTAGCCCAGAATCGAGCTGTGAATATTTAATGACATTCACCAGAAGGTACAGAGAGGGAGAGAGAGGGAGAGAGAGAGAGAGAGAGAGAGAGAGAGAGAGAGAGAGAGAGAGAGAGAGAGAGAGAGAGAGAGAGAGAGAGAGAGAAACAGAGAGGCCTGTTAGGAGGAGGAAGAGGAGGAGGGATGAAGGACGACACCATAGACTTTGCAACTTCCGTCACTGATTTCCCTGTCAGATTGAACCTGTATCAGCAGGTAAACGATGCAACTCTCTCTCCTTCAGAATGATGTCCTCATCCAGCTGAACTAAAACCTCAGGAACGTTGAGAGAAACTAATTTCCTCCTGATTACTAAAAAACGTTAACGATGAAACTAACACAAAGGCTACAAAACTGCTTGATTAGGATTGGTGAAAAAAGAACATCATGGTTTGGCCTAAAATGACGCAACCCACAAAAAAATATATATTTGAATTCTCTCTTTCTATAATATGTGCACATGCGCTTTGCTTCAGTTAGGGCAGGGGTCAGCAACCTTTCGTATCCAAAGAGCCATTTTGACCTTTTTCCACCAAAAATAAATTGTCTGGAGCCGCAAAAATGATTTGGTATCACAGTTTCTGAAGTTTTATATATATTCATATTATATATACAAAAAAATATAGTTTGTTGTATTTACGAAATTATAGAACAAGAATAAAGAATTTTGTTTTACATTGTATTGCTATTTTACCTGTTTATAACTATCAAACAAAAAATAGTAATGTGTCGGCTACATTAAGGTTAATTAAAAATACAACTATACAGGTCTTCAGAATTATCTATATTTGTGGCTCATGTGGTAGAGTGTTTGCCCTGAAACTGCAAGGTAGCAGGTTCAATACCTGTCCTCTTCAGTGAGTTTTACATTTTAAACGCATATCTTTTGCTACGTTTACACTGAGCGTCCTCCTCACTAGAGCACCGCAAACGGAGGATGGATCCGTTTTTACTAACGGACGCCTCACTGTTTCACGAGCTGACACAGAACCAGCAGCAGTAGTGGAGTTTGGAGATGTGATCCACTTCCTGAAAGTATATCTACTTTACTCAGTTTGCTGCAGAAGTTGAGGAATCGCTCTTCTGCACTCATCTGCACGCGAGGGCGGGGCTCTGAATCACGAGTAGCAGCTGCAGGGGCGGAGGCTTGACAGCGACGTGACGCACATTTTAGTGAAAGAAATATTGAAACATTTATTTTTATTTTTAGTGACACAATATCACCTATAACTCCAAGATAAGAGGACTTCCCTTTAAAAGTTTTTCCACTGGGCAAAAAAAAAAAAGGCTTTTTTTTTTTTTTTTGTCAAACCTCAGTGAGCCGCAACAGACGGGCTAAAGGGCCGTGCGGCTCCGGAGCCGCAGGTTGCCGACCCCTGAGTTAGGGACATTGGCAATGTTTTCTACTACTACTTCTACTACTACTTCTACTACTACTACTTGTACTAATGCAACTACTACTTCCTGTGTATAAATGAGTCGTCAACACAATCACGCTAAATAGTGCAGAAAACATCTGCCTCTTTTCTTCTCTCCTGACTTATTGAACTAAAGCCTCTCTGATACTTCATTCATGTTTTTTTTACTTGAATGGTATATTTGACACTGAACTAGTTCATCTTTATCTCACTGATAGTGTCCAAATTAGCATAAAATATCATTGGTTTGTAAAAACTACACAGACAACAAAATAGATCAAAATCATATTCCCTTCTGCTCAAAATAAAACAAGTAAACAACTCAAAAGTTGACACTGTCAGGTCCATTCTCCATCCATTGGATTTGGGAGTGACGTGGATATGAAAGCTAGTTTATCCGTCTTTCCTTTACAAGCAGGAAAAGTATTTCTCTCGTTATTTGAGAAAAGTTCATATTTGTGTTCACTATGACCCTGACATTCTGTCTCTTCTATTATCATATACTGAATGAATGCAAGCAAAACTACAGAGCAAAATCACACTCTTTCTGATTGAACCAATCTATGAACTGTCTGAAACAATGGATAAATTAAATACAATGAAAAAAAATTGCCGCGCACACATGCCAGTTCTCTAGGAGCTAAGCACCCCCTTTCCTTGAATCCTTGAAACACCCCTGCTTTAATCTAAATTCAGTCATTTCCAGGTTCTTCCTCGTTGCGCTTAAATACTGTAAAATGAAGACACAGTTCACAAGTCATTTATTTTAATATTTCAACATTTTAAATAAAATATTTACATTTTGTTTTTAGTTTGTAAAAAAAAATGTTTTGTAAACAACAACATTTTTTATGGTATTCTTGAACATACAACATTTTAAATGTTCCTCTTTCTTCAAGTTACTATGACAATTTAAACATGTTTTAAAGTAATTTGACAGTAAACAGTAAAATTCAAGGACTGGAAGCAATAAAATATTCAGGTCAAGGGGGAAATGAAAACAATTTGAACTGAAACAAGTAATTGTAGTACAATAAAAAGTCCATGACTGACTTTACTGTATTGAACTGAATCCTTTCCCTGGACGGTCGTCTTTTCAATGAACTGGAGTCTTTTCAATGAACTGGAGTCTTTTCAATGAACTGGAGTCTCTTCATGAACTGGAGTCTCTTCCTGGGCAGGAGTCTCTTCCTGGGCAGGAGTCCTCTTCTCTGCAGTGGAAGGACAGAGAGACATTGGTTACCGATTCCCATTAGAAATACCACAATATGGTTCTACTACTGACAATGTCAGCCTATGTGGTGTTTTGTCTGGTACTGGGATCTCACCAACATGATGAGCCTTGAGGCCTCAACATCAGCCTGGTGGAGGTTTCCTGCAACACAAAATAAACAGACAATAGTACCGTATTTATTAGGAGAGACATGAAAGAACATATATTTTTAAGAATATTTATTTATCAAATAAAGGTGCATTTAGGGGGAAAGTGAGAAAGTGAGAAGATAAGCATTGTTTAGTCTGGAAGGTGTGGTTCACGTGGGCACATGAAGCAGGATAGAGATGGTCCCCATAACAAACACCTGATTTTTTGGGTTTGAAGTTTGAAATGTGTACAACTTTCTATATGGGGCTGCGAACAAGTGTGTGTGTGTGTGTGTGTGTGTGTGTGTGTGTGTGTGTGTGTGTGTGTGTGTGTGTGTGTGTGTGTGTGTGTGTGTGTGTGCGTGTGTGTGTGAGAGGGGGGGATATGATCAGCAATTGTATATGTTTAAATGTCTAGTGTGGAGGATATCATAAGGTCTTGAGGCAATCAGATGTAAAACACAATATGTATGATTGATTAAAGTTGCATATCGGTCGGATTAGACACGAACACGACAGGAGGGTTAAGCTAGCAGCAACGAATCAACGTTATACCAGCTGGTGCAGTCTGCCCTGTAGAGTTAGCTTAGAAAACACACGCTATGTTGTGCTGTGTAAAAGTCTTACCTGACGTATTGTGTAGTTCTGGTTCACCGCCAGCGGTGCTCGTTAACGTTACCCACGTCACGTTGTGCCGCACGGTAGCTAGCAAGAGAGAAAAGAGTCAAAACTTCTCCATGGAGCTACGAGCTAGCCTTAGCTAACGCCACACACATACACCAGAGCTACCAACTCTCACGGTTTCGCCGTGTGACACACGCTTTTGCATGTTTTCACACGCACTCACGCCACACAACCAATTTCTCACGGCAAAAAAAGAATTCTGATTTTGGCCAGAGGCGCGTTCGTTCCTTTTCAAACTCCCCGACGATAGATGGCGCTAAGGAGCGCATCTGTATTTACCCCAAAGAGTCCCGAAGATAGCAACAGAAGAATATTTTCAAACAGACACAACCGCGGGAGAAACTCAGGAGGAGCAGAGACTAAGGCAGACCTGGGCATCTTACGGCCCGCGGCTCTCCCAGTCTGGCCCGCATGAGTAATGAGTAATTTACAGTAAGATTCACCCGGGAATGAATTTTGACCATGATGCATTGCAGATCTACAGTAACATGCTGTATAGGAGTTCTACAGTAAGAATATGGCCAGTATACAGTAATATTACTGTGAAAACTACAGAAACTTGTTACAGTGTAGTAACCTTTTCTTTTGTTATAATGGCAAAACTTTACAGTACTTTTACTCTGAGTTTTTGAGCAGAAGGACCCACGAGGACACGCTCCACTTGAGTATTTGTACTTGTACTTTGAAGTATTTGTTGACACGGACTGAAGAAATACGATCAATTCATGCAGCCCTTCGGCGCTCCGAATTGAGTTCAATTTCTAATGGGAAGAAAAGACAGAATGAAGAAATGGAGAGTTGTTTACCTTTTCCACCCGCCGAGGCATTGTTGATCTTATTTTTTAGGAACGTAACCTCTGTCACCTGTGGACTGGACGGGGATACGGGTTCACAATTACGGTGAATGCGAGATGGACGATCTGCAGACAGACCTCTGATTTGACGGACCGCGTCAGTTTGTGCCCTGAGGGTGACAAGTGGGATGGCTACACTGTGGTCTGTCAATCAAGCTCTGCTCCAGCATCCAAAGATAGAAAACAACGCCAAAAAAAGAACAGTACAAAACCCAAATGCTCTGCAATACCTTTAATTGGTTAATTGATCCTAGTCTGCCAATCAAGCGTCTGAATTATTAATTGAATGGATGACAGCGTTGAGGAGGAGTTCTGTGGGAAGAGTCCGATTGATCGGGGCGAGGGGCTTGGATGCTGATGGGTTGTTATGGTGATGAGGGTTGTTATGGCGATAATGGAAGGTGAACAGAGGAAGGTATTGATTGTTTGTTTGACAGCTTTACCGTCTCCATGCGGCACTCAAAACTATGTTGTTCCCAGGGAGGCAACGTCTGTGCTGTGGATGGGTCGAAGAAAAACAGAGACCGCTGTTCATGTCCATCAAAGTGCTTTTGTTGCATTTGTGTTGTGTTTGGTTTTAATTTCGTTGTCATTTCAAGTCAAACCCTGATGTTTTTTACAAAAAGTCCTTTTGTTGCCTGAACCTAATTTTTTTTTTACAATGTTAACCGCATGTTTCAAACTGTTAAAAACTGTTTTATACCGCAACCGTAATCCAGGAGAAAGTGGAGCTTAGCGGTAGTTCAGGAAGGAAGACCCTACACTACGGGTTGTTCATATATCGCAGTCTATTTCTTCATTACGGTAGCAGCTGATCGGGGGGGCGTCCTCTTGTAAGCAACCAACCTTCTTCACCACCACCACCAGTGTCCAGACTCCAGGGGGATTTGGCCGGGTCAGAACTCAGCGTCCCTGCCCCTTGTTTATCCTGGTTCAGGATAGAGTCCGATCGCCAAAGACTTTGCACTATTCATTGTGATTCCAACGGAATAAAATTATTGTGAATTCGGAACAAGTCTCTCCTGATTGAAATGCATTTCCCATGAAACATAATTGAGAATGCAGTTAAGTTGTATGGGGAGGGCACTTTGTGGGTTGCTCCATGTTTCTGTGTGTAACGGATCATAAAACATGTATTCATCATTTCTCTTATCCTAAAAATGTATTTCTACAAACAGTTTTTTTAAATTAACTTGAATTTCATTCCCACAGTCCTTGATTGTTGTCTCATTTCATAAAACTTTTTGTTTTACTATCTACAAAGACACAACAGATTTATTTTTGGCTGCATTTACTGTGCTTTAGAAAAATACATTTTCAGGCAGAATTCAGACCGAGCTGTAAAATTACTTCTCATTTTATAATTTAATGAAATGTTTGAACCTTTGGCTTTAGAATCAATCAATCATTTCAGGAAAATCCAATCTGGCAATTTGGTTAACTGAGCTTCATTTAACTGTTATTCACTTGACATATTGCTCTTGTTTAGAAAAGTAGCATAACAATGTCAATATAATACAACTTCACTCCACAATATATATTTAAAAAGCATCTGACTTATTAGCAAGAGTTGAAACAACCAATCTCAGAGGATTTCTGGGCAATGAAGCCTTTCAGCCATTGACTGGTCCCAGCATCTGTGATTCAACACATTGGTTTTTTATTTAAATACTGAGACTGATAAACAGACTCCTAAACGCCTCATAAAAATTTAACTAGTCAGCGTTGCGAGTCTCTCGTCCATTCAGGGAAACACTGACGTTGGAAATAAGAACCGGCGCCTTTCTGGTTAAGCTTACCTGGAGCCGTAGAAGAGCATATGGCACATGAGCCAAAGGATCCACTCAGCACTGAACACTATCCTGTTACTCTGTGGTGACACACAACTAGTTGTTGTCACTGACAGCTGTTGCTCATGAATGACACTCTTGTGCCAAAGCATGATGCTGAAGGGACTTCCTTAAGGTGTGGCGCTGAAAAACCAATGCACTGAGCCTACGGCACCAACATATAAAATAGAACTAATGCTGTCGCTGACAATATTTACATCAGAAAAGGCATTGTATAAGTATTCTTGAGATCAGCGCAATTATCTAATATGTCATGGGTTAAACCCAGCAAATCTCCAGATTTTAAGTTGTTTTGCGGTTTGCAGTTTGTACGATTTATGGGGATTTATGGGGATTTGTTTTTCGTTCATGTATAATCAACTGAAACTAAGAATTGTTGTGTTTTTGTTTTCATAGAATGAGCCCTTCATATCTAAATATGAGTCCACCATGTTCTGCAGTAGCCCAAACAGGACAAACCAAACAAACGCTGCAGATTAAGCCTCTCACATACTTGATATTATACTTGAAGGCCGCTGTAGTTCTCCAACGCACTTGGAAAGGAGTTCAGATGGTTGCAACCTCGCCACTATACCATCAATCCCTCCACACTGCTCCTTTAAAAGTGCACTCCATAAATTATTCTACTTTCATACATAAAAACAACAACTTTGTAATCTAAATTATATTGGTTAAGGTTCGGAAACAGTTACTCAATGGTTTCACTTAATTATTGTACAAAAAGTCCTTTAATCTCTCCAGTCTGTACATTTCTTTAAAGGTCATGAGCATAATTGACCTTCCTCTTCATATAAGTATGTCTGAATGTCCCAGGAGAACCTCCTCTCTTAAGCAGACTCTTTTTCATTTCAGGAAAGAAAAACAAGAATTAAAATGAATTACTCTCACTGACCGGTTTCTCAAACCTTAAGGTCAATGCCAATTTTCGATCATGCACTCTAAGCAGTTTTCTACTCGTATTCCCACGTGTATCTGGATGAAATGAAGAGCGAGAGCATAATGCACCATATTGATATCTGACATGCCAAAAAGCAGCAAATTACTATCCCATCTTAGAGGCCTGCAGAGCCTCTGACCCGACCTCGAGTACATAACATCCGCACTTTGTGCTCATCAGGTCCCGTCATTCTCCGCTCGACAAATGTGTTTAGTCGCCTGCTTCTCTGAGCTTTAACCGTCCTGCATCACAACCTGTGCTGTTACAGGTTCAACAAGTTCATTTCCAAAGGAAATCTACAACTACTGCCAACAATTAGATTGTATTAATACTCTAAAGTTACAATACTGTACTGTTATTGTACTGATATTACTCACGTTACTTCCTATTTTAGTTCTTCATAGACAAAACCATGACGTTGGTGAACAACAACATGGCGTCAGCTGCATGTTCAAAACATATGTATTTATGTATTTAATTGTTAATTGTTCGAGTTGTATCCTGGTGTTGAATTGTACTGATAATATTGAATTAATAAAGTGTAATAACCTGCCCTGGGCAACCAGACGGAGAGTAGCGCTCAAGTTAACTCTGGTACAAATGTGCCAATGTTGTATTAATGTGCACTGTCCCTGGAACATACATGAATCAAACAATCAAGGATTGAGTTTACTTTCACAGACCTGCAGCTACGGTCTGAGTTACAGGTCTTCTTCTCATTTAACTTGCGACAAGAAAGGATACAAAATAATACAAAAGAAATCCCAAAATATTTGGCTGATCAGAAAATGGTGCAAAGATTCTCATGTCGATCAGATGTCTGACTGTCTGCATGGTTCTGTCCCTCAGGACGACCTCACCTCATCTCATTGAGGGAACGACCTGCTACTCACAGGTTCAATCCACTTTTGACTCCGTTGGAGAATCCTCTACTGGAAACCAGTGTGAATGAATGTCACTAATACACCATTAAGACCGTTAATCTTTCTGAGAATTAAGATTTTGCATGCGTTTGATCAGTTGTGAAACACTTTGTCTTGATATTACTTTACAAATACAGTATGGAAATAAAACAAAGTGACGCTAAAAGCTTTCTTCACAAATGTCTCTGTTCTCTGCTCAAATGCAGTCCAAATAAAAACTCATATTCCCCGGTGTGTTTGGTCGAAATTAAGTGCACGAGCATAATGCACCATATCGATATCTGGACATGTCAAAACACAACAAATTACCATCCTGCCATCTTGGAGAGAGACTCCCTAAGATTTGATCCATACATCATCTGCACTCTGCACTCATCAAGCTGTCTCACTCACAGGGGTATTAATGCGTTTTGTTGATTTCAGCATTTCAGAGGCCATTAAGGCAAGAGAGCCGGTAGAAAAAACTGAACGGATAGCACAGAAAGTTACAAACCTACCTGCCTATATACAGCGGGCTGTTCATGTTTTGATGGACTGCGGTTTGCATTAGCGGCCGGAGTAGATTCTGTTTCTTAAAACCTGAGTCAGACTGCCAGGAATAAGATGCGGTGACCTTAAATCTGTTCAATTAATATATTAAACATACTGGCAGCAGATCAAAGCTTAATAAGTAGAAACAAATTTACCTTTGACACACACACACACACACACACACACACAGGTGACTCTCGCGTGATGCAACAGATGCACACATGCGGACACCCGCGTGTAAATAAAGTCAAGAAGAAGAGCATAAACTATCAAAGCAAACCACACAGACTCACATATAGCAACACACACACACACACACACACACACACACACACACACACACACACACACACACACACACACACACACACACACACTGTGGATCACAGGCGTGTTTACAGACAGACAGACAGAGCGGACGGATGAATAAATGATGTGTGTGATCTATAATGAATGCCTCTTGTTCATTACACATTCTCACATTCAACAGGTCATTCCACAGGCCACACCACTGTCCTCGCTGGCTGGGTCTCTATGTGGCCGACAAACGTGTCTTAGGGTGCAATGACCTGATGTTTCACATTACTTCAAACTAGGATTTGTCTCCACAAGCATCAACAGAGGATGGGAGTTTATAAAAC
The DNA here is from genome assembly GCF_910589615.1 of Taurulus bubalis. Lineage (NCBI taxonomy): Eukaryota > Metazoa > Chordata > Actinopteri > Perciformes > Cottidae > Taurulus > Taurulus bubalis. Next base: position 22,363,707 of record NC_136590.1, on the reverse strand, counting down.
ACAAGTATAATGTGAACGTTAAACTTGTGGCCAACTAATAGCTAAGAAGCCGTCCATTGATGAATGCTATTTAGTTTAGCTAACTGACTGGAGCTGTGTGTTGGTAAACAAACCCTGGAGCATCTGGTTGAACCATAGCCTTTGTATAAGAAGTGGACGTTGTCACCGTGACGTGATTAATTGGTTTGTGGATTACGATTTTGTGTTTTGAATGTTGCCATCTCGTTTTTTTGCAACTGGAAGTGACATGAAAGGTAACCGAACGCACAATAGACATTTTTAGGCGACCAAAATGTTACACTTAACTTTCATGAACTTATTCATGAACCAACACATAACACTTATTGTAAGTCACTTTGGATAAAAGCGTCAGCTAAATGAAATGTGATGCAATGTAACTGAATTGTCAATCACCTTGTAGCCCCGCCCTAAAGCAGACCCTGCTTTGTGGTCTATTTGACTGTAAATGGACCAAAATGTATTAATTGCACTTAGATTATAAAAAACACTAATTCCCATCCCAATGTCAACGATCAAAAAATGAATAGTCAATAATAATAAGTTTCAATTTTCTATCTGTTTTTTTTTTACCATAAAAGCCTTTTTGGTTCATTACTTTTTTTTCCACAATATCTTCAAAACTCTTCAAAAGTAGTAAATTTGATCTGCTAGTCCAATCTGGAGACAATGGAAGTGACTTTCACTGGATACAAAGGCCAAAAGAAACAGAGAGAGGATTAAACAGTAGCTAGTTGAAGCTCAACGATCAGATGGGAGGATTAGGGGAGAGAAAGAGGACGGAAGGAGGGGGTTACAGAGCGCCCTGAGGGGAGACATGGGAGGGAGAGCCAATGTGGAGGAGAGGAGGGTGTAGATGATGACTTTGTGTTGTTTTATAGATGCTGTCACATGACTGATCTCTCTTCCTCTCCTCCTCCGGCCCCCTCAGTTCTTCCTCCAGGCACCAACACATGATGTATGTGTGTGTGTGTGTGTGTGTGTGTGTGTGTGTGTGTGTGTGTGTGTGTGTGTGTGTTTGTGTGTGTGTGTGTGTGTGTGTGTATGTGTGTGTGTGTGTGTGTGTGGCTGTATATAGTCATACAGGGTTGTTATGTATTTTTCAGTTTGTTAAGATCATTTAACAAAGAAATTGTAAAAATCAGATGGAGCAATCAGAAGCAGAATAACAGAATAGTTCATTTTTTTAGTTTTTTACTAAAATTGTCACAGTTCAGCTCCACACCCTCCTCACTCTGTCAGTCACTCCCTCCTCGTCATCCCTCATTCCCTTCACCTGGTCCTCATGCCCGTCTCACCTGCAGCCCATCTACAATGAATAAATTGAGATAGAAAACTAATATACATACATATATATATATATATATATATATATATATATATATATATATATATATATATATATATATATATATATATATATATATGCCTATAATACAAACATATAATTTGCATTATATTGTATTTATCATGTTGTGTTTTCTTTCTTTTCATCCCGACTGTAAAAAACTAACATATTTCTGTCAGCAAAGCCCCTTCAGGTCAACTGGGGCAGGAAATAAGATTGGAGGGGGGTATTTAATTGGCAGTCATCTGGAAAACAAGGTCACCTTTTTATAAAAGACCAACTCGACCTTCGACCCCCGCAGATCGGTGCCCGCTGGGCCTGATGGGAGCAGAACAATAGGACTTGCAGGCCGGCGCGCCACTCTACAAGTTTTCCAGCGCCGGGGGTCGGCCGTGTTGCCATACGTTCATGTCGGGACCTCTCAGAGCCGGCTCCACTGCACACACACAAACACACACACAATGCAAAAGTTACCGTCAGAAGCTCTTAATTAGTCATCGTATAATTGGAGGAATAATTGGATTTTCTTGAGGTTATTGATTCGGCTTTCACTCATCATCTGTTCAAATGAATCCAAGCTGAGAGATTAAAAAGGCCTCTAGACGACAATGGGCGTGAAATTGAACTTCCATTGAACTGTTACAGTGGGAGAAAAAGCATCACTAGAAATGTTAGAATGTGTGCATGTTTGTTTAAAATAAAAAAGCAAAAGAAACTAATTCAAAGTTTCTACCAGACCAGGTAGAGACTTGTCAATCACCCTGTAACCCCGCCCTAAAGCATCCCCTGCTTTATGGTCTGTTTGACTCTAAATGGACCATAATTTACGAAATGAACATCATGCTGTATTGAAGAAGACTTGAAACTAGAGATTGAGACATGAACTCATGTTTACAATGTTTACTGAGGGAATAAATCAAGAGAGAAGTAGAGTAATTTTCTATAGACTTCTGTACAACCAGAGGAGTCGCACCCTGGTGGTCAGTAGAGATAATGCAGCTTTAAGACACTTAATTTTTCAGAACCGGAGGAGGTTGCCATCTGGCTACAAGACACTGCCGTTTCTCAATACCCAAGTACACAAGTACGGACTTGTGAACTTTTGGAGTCTGGACTTGGAGTCTGGACTTGGGAGTCCAGACTCTCGAGGACAGGAGGACACAGGACGGTCTTTCTGCAATTGGAACAGCAGTTGACTTGATGACATCACCACCTCAGCTGTTGTTGTCATGAGTTTCTCCACTGTAAAGTATTTTTACAGTCAAACAAAATATGACAACCCTGCTTTTTTTGTACTGGTTTCACAGACATACACATATCATTGTATATATATATATATATATATATATATATATATATATATATATATATATATATATATATATATATATATATATATATATATATATTATATATATTTATAAACACAATAATATATAGATATATATTATTGTGTTTATAAATATGTATTTTATATAAATACTGATATAGATATATAGATATACATATAATTGTATATAGAATATGTTTATAAATGTGTTTTATATAGATATACTTATATATTTATATAGATACACATATAATTGTATATATTATATGTTTATAAATATGTATTATATATATACTTATATATATATATATGTATATATACATATATATATATATATATATATATATATGTATATATATACGTGTATATATATATACATATAATTGCAAACAATTCAGTCAAAAGTAATAAGACACCGCTGTAGTTCAAAGTAAAAGTTAAATTAAAATCTTAAGTTTTAAATCTTAACCTTTCCCTCCGTCAAACTGATTTAATGTGACTGTGAATAAATAATAATGATTGCTTGTTAAATCCTCGAAACCAAATTATAACTCATGTTTAATCGATACGGAGACATCGGAGCCAGCGGATCATTTCAAAAAGTCCAGCCGAGATCAGGCTGCTCTCGGCGGGCAACAGAGCGCTGACAGCCCGGTGCTGCGGGGCTCACGGTCCCGCGAGTAGGACCTCAACTCGTCGGCGTATCTTTTTAAGTCGGCCGATTCTTGAGAAAGCGACAACAGATTTGATGCTTAAACAACTAACTTCTTGCCTGAAAACATTCTAAAATTACATTTTGTGACTCAACAACAGTAGTATTCATAGAATGTCAACTTTCAGTAATGAGTTTTCTCATCTGCCATTGTTCCCCGTTTTCTGGTCCGAAATGCATTCTGGGATATTGGCTCTCTCAAGTACGCTCAAGTCTGCTCTGATGCATCCCTGGTAAAATGGGCGGATCAAGTCACATCCGGGCATTTTCACCGTGCTTGGCGAGAAGCGGACTTTTGAATTGGAACAGTACTTGGGCCGCGACTGATGACGTTTCACGAGTCCACAAGTACAGAGAAGAACGCTGATTGAGAAACGGCCATTATCTTTTGCAGCATCCAGCTTTTTATTTGCAGAGATTTGTGATTTATTTTCAAAAGTGGCTTTGTGATCAGGACTGTCACCTCACTGCAAAAAGTTTTATACCCAGTAGAACTGACCAGGGAGGCCAACAATATCTCTATTTGTACTCCTGCCTTTGCCTGCAACAGGTATGATATATATCCCACTGACACGCCAGACTACTTAGTTCCAGTTAGACAGGGGTTAACGGTTAACGGCATCCCATATCAAATCTCTTCATCTCTTTGAGTTTGAACAACAGATTTACCTTTTCTTCCAGGCGTGGGTGGATTGTTAAAGAGAATCCTCTTTTGTTTCTTGTCCGTTATTGTTTCTAAGACAAGAGGGATCCGGACGCCTCAAACCGACACACTCCTCTACCGTGTCTGCTCGACTTTGTGCGGCGCGTGGCGCTTCCAGACTTTTGTTTCTGGGCGTGTGCGTGTCCCTTCAGGTGTGTGTATCAGAGGACCCGGGGGAGTTGAGTTGGCGGGAGGTTTAAATAAAAGCAGAAAGCATGTATAGTGTGGGTAAACAACCATATAAAGACAGTCATTGGACACCGTGTGGGGTTTATATTTATTTCAATGTATTACGTTGTGATTGACATCATAATCTAAAAAGATGTTTGATGTAAAAGTGAAATATAAAATACATCACCAGGTCTGAATTGTAATTAAACAAGCATGGACAAATATTGGTATACCTTCTGATTATCTGTCACAATAATTGTATGCAGATCTGCCGATTCAACATTCAGATTGTTACATTTGAATATATATTTTTTCTATTATTATTATTTTCTATTATTAAACAACAATTTTCCTTCAACCCTATCCCATTCTACCACCAATACTAATTACTGTACATGTAATGTACAAACAAAATCAATAATTTCTTGCAATGAATAAATTCCTCTATGTGTGTGTGTGTGTGTGTGTGTGTGTGTGTGTGTGTGTGTGTGTGTGTGTGTGTGTGCGTACCTGCACTTCCTATTGTGGCTGTCGTTTGGCCTGAAGCCTGACAGATAATGCAGCGGGGATCTATAGCAGCAGCCACATCTGTCTCCGTGCAACCCTGTCTCCTAAAAATTACGTTCCCCCAGAAGCAATACGCATTCCCAAATACGTTTGATCAGAAACGTATCTCCTCCCTGATTATTATGTTTGTGTTTGACGTATTACAAATACGCTTATTAGCGTGTGTTTGTGTTATTGTTTTCTTGCTTTATTTAAGCATATTTTAATTTTTAAACTCTGCGGAGAAAAAAGAAAAGAGGGGCGGGGTGAGGCCAGTGACAGCCGGCCAGTGAGAGCCGGCCGGCCCGGGCCGGGTGCCGGCCGCACCGGGAGCTCAAGAGTCGGTCGCACCGGGGGGAACAGCCGCACCGGAGCACCGGCCGCACCGGGAGGCTCGGGGCTCGGTGTTCAGACGCTTGGCGTCGCCGTCAGGCCGTCGGTAACAGCCTCCTTCACACCGGCTCCGGTCTTCTCTGAGTCGGGTTGTTTGTGAATGCAGCCCAAAGTGTGTGATGAACTCCATCTAGTGCAGTAAACCACTGCGATCATCAGCAGACACTCGGATCTCTGTGGTCACATCAAGTGCAGAATCTGACGTGAAAAATATTCAAACGGGCGGAAGGAGTCACGGGACCCAACATCCGGTTTTCAAAATACTAACTGATATGAATGTGTTCAGAACATTTCTGACCACATCCAAACATCTTTACTGTACTGGTCTTACATAAATGTTGTAATAAGTCAAACACAACGTACTGTTTCAGTAAAGATGTTTGGATGTGGTCAGAAATGCAAACTGTGCAGTTTATTTTGGTTCACTGGACAGCTTTTGAACCACAAATGAATGAATGTACAGAGATAAAGTAAAGATCGACTGTCAGTGTGTCAGAGTTAACAAATTGTAATCTGCACTTCAGAAATTCTGATCATTAAAAGTTAATTCGTCACTATCTTAAAAATGTTGTGAGATATCAACTAGCTTTGTACATCATTTAATACACTTAGCCCAATAATGATCCATATGAAATATTGTTGCAATAAGACCTACGATTGATGAGATGAATGAGTTTTTCAAAATATTTAAAAAGGTGAAAATCTGGTCAGGTGGACTTTAAAGGATCTTTTTCTGTAGATTAAACAGAGAGTCCCAGCCCAGTCATTCCCTGTGTTGGCTTCAATTTAATACCAGTTGAGGATACTGGCCTGTAAAGCAACTATCAAAAGATGCTAAAGTGTATTTTTTCTCTCTGATTAAGTAAGGTTGAAAACTTTGCCAGAGTTTTCTGTTGCTCAACTAACTGCGATGTCATCTTATCGTGTTCGCCATTCATAGCGTTTTTCTTTCACAATAAATTTGGGAATAAATAGAGCTACGGAGAGACTCCGATCTATGTGTTAATTAATTATTCCAACAGTAGTCAAAATGTCCAGCACCTGAAATTGCATTTATTACCGAACCATAAATCTGTTCTCTGTTGTTGAAATTCCACAATCGTACATGTTTGTGTCATTTCACTTTTTTATTTACTGGGATCAAAGCTCATCAAAACACCATACCCGACCCTCCACCGGCGGGGTCCCGTCTCGTTTAGAGTCCTCGCCCCACAGTTTAAGAAACCATGCTTCAGACCTTCCCCACGATGATAAATCACTGGCTTCATCTGCAAGGCGTCGCCGTGATGGATCATTTGAATCAGTGCAGTGTTACTAATTATCAGCGTAATGGCCGACCCCTCTGAATGTCAACACCCATAATCACATGCTGCTTTTGAGGGGAATGCCAATAGCGGAGCCACGTGCAAAAATGCCGGGTGCAGATTGCATGCGACCGCTATTGACTGAACGATAGGGAAACGTCTGCAGTGATTGTGAACTACAGCCTCTGAAATGTGTTCCTGGTGGGATGAATAATGGGTTTGTAGTTTGAATCCAGTCAGCCAAAAAGAAAAAGAGAATAAAGCTTTGGCAAAAAAAAAGAAGTGGATTGTCGTCTTGTTATCTGGTTGGCTAAATAATAAAAAATAATCATTAATACCCCTACGACTAAAAAAAGAACACCCTGGCAGTTTTATTTTACCAGAGTGAAACCAAACCAAGTTACCGAAAAGAAAAAGTGGCTTCCTTGTGCAGTGTTTTTTATTAGTTGCAGCTAGTTTCCCTTTAGATAAAATGTATTTCAAAAACATGTTGTTATTAGCATTATGTGAATTCAATTAATTTCAATTTAATGTGTCTTTATTGACAATAAAGTTTTGAAAAAATCAATGTTGCCAAAGCAAAAAAATTTAAAAATAAACAATACTATGAATATGAATAGTAACAAAACATTAGGATTGCTATAATATGGGTCGTCAGTGGCGGGTCGTGGTTTTGGACGTTCGCTGTCTAACCGGCGCACCGGCACACCGGCGCACCTGAGAAGTGGCCGAACTTTAAGGAGAAAGCTCACCAAAGCTGAGCTCAATGCAAAAGCACATATTTACTTTATTGATTGAGTTTCCACTGTAATTAAATTCTCTCTGATTTACTATGAAATGCATCTTCATAAACTGTTGGTGTGACTGACCCCTGAGGATCAGCATTTATCTCTGTACTTGTCCCCTGTGGAGTCTTGTCACCACGTTGTCACGACCGGCCAGCAAACACATCACGGCGTCACACCATCGATCAATAACAGAAGACGGGATGAACGAGGTCACTGAGCGAGAGAGAGAGAGAGAGAGAGAGAGAGAGAGAGAGAGAGAGAGAAGAGAGAGAGAGACAGAGAGAGAGACAGAGAGAGGGAGAGAGAAAGAAGATGGATGATGAGCGGTCGCCTCTTGTTTGTTCTCCTGTTCACTCTCTAGTCTGCATTACCTGGATCACAGAGCACACACTTCCCGAGGGGAACACACACACACACACAGACACACACACACACACACACACACACACACACACACACACACACACACACACACACACATCCATGCATTAACACAGACACACATTTACATACACAGTGCTGCAGCGGGGCAAACAATCAATTTACACCACTTAGTTGATCATGTGGAGTTCATCATTTGGTTTTTTATCTTGACTGTGTATTGATTTAGCACAGAGAGCGAGACGGGAAGTGATTATATAGACTCTGGGGTTGTGTTCATATTCACGTAATATTTTTCTGAATACAAAAATAATCTGTTCTTTAAGTCACTTTCACAGTTTCGCAGATTTAAGAGCCGCGTGCACATGTGAAGACATTGTATAATATCTCAATGTATTTTCATTTGTCTTTTTCATAAATTCTTGATTTTGCAATGTGAAAGCTTTGACTGAGAGTATGCAGTGAGGCAGAGCAATCACCTCAGATTGACTGCACCTGTTTGGAGGAAGCACCTGAGTGATTAACAGCCTGTTGCTAACACATTTATTCTTCAGAGTGATCCTTTTCAGCATTATCAAAAAATGTTTCTTTGAACTTGCAACGTCAAAATCTGAAACAAAGATATTGGAATGTGTTACACTGGAATGACAAGCAAATGCTTGCAGAGGATCCCAAATATCATCATCAAGTTCTATGTGGACCTGTGCATGAAGACAGTTGATACGTGTAAAAGAAACCGCCATGTGAGACGGTCAGAGTGAACAACCTAAGCTTAATTCCAGGTTTAATGTGCTAAAAATGCTTACAGACAATTAGACACAGACACAGCCTGTTTACTACCATCTTATGAGCTATAAGAGCTTGTAAGAAAATAATAAGTGGTTTAAGGGGAACAAAATGGATTTAAAGCCTTCAAGTTGTTTCACATCAAGCACAGGTTTGTGTCTAAAATATTTTGCATGGATATATTTATATGATTTCATTGCTCTTGCGTGCACACTTTTGCCAGAAAAACAAAACAAATCTGATTTCAAGGGTTTTAATGAAAGTTTGCAAATCTCTGCAGAACATGCGGGGTGAAATATTCTGACGGACCTTGATGTCCGTGGACCTTTGCCTGCGGAAAAGTATGTTTGACCAATAAAATATTTTCTTCCAACATTGCTGTCTTTCGGTATAATAAATGAGCTTCTGTTTCTTGCACAGACAGTGTGTTTTCAGAGCAACGGGCCTTGGAACGGGGATAGCCACCACAGCTAACGTTAGCGTTAGCAACCTAGACATTCTCTGGTTGTGTTTCAAGTCGATTCAAGCTCTATTTTGGAGAAAAAAAACATTTGGCCAAAACCGAACACTGCAATGAGGATAATTCTCACCGGAACCGGTGTACTTTAAAAATGTTAATGGAAATTTTCCATCTTTCTGCACTGCCTTTTTGCTTTGAGATTTACGTTGAGTGGTCAAAAGTTAAATTCATTAAAGTTAATAGATAGAGGGCTCCTCTTTTATGTTGTGAATAATAGAGTGGAGCATGTGGGTGGTGTTGGTCCTGGAACTGTTGCCCGATAAACATTATGAATGAATCCTTCTGTCTCTGTCTCCTGCCGTTCATGCCCCAGCAGCAGGTGAATAGTGAGTGGAGCCAAAGCCCCGGGGCCGTGAGTCAAGAGGGTCGTCTGGGTAATTAGGGTCGTAGTCATCTTCACAAGCCTTGTTCCATACAAAAGCACATTCCACGACTCGGCTTAAGGACCGAGGAGCTGTCATTATGGAGAAGGTGAAGGATTTATGTAAAGAAGAGCCCAGTGATTCAAAAGGTTGGGTATAAAATCATGATAGGACTCAGTTATTACCAATGCATGGTCAGAAACCAGTCAGAAGTGCAGTGAGCATTGAGGACATGTGGCCATACATTTGACATTTTAACCTCTTTTGACTTCAGATCTTGCCTTGAAGCTCAAACAAATAATAGGTCAACAAAACACACAAAACCAAAATGGAAATAAGATCTTCCGCCGCAAACTAAAAACGCATCTTTTCCGACTATACCTTGAATAAAGAAAGTGGCACTTTAGTAGCACTTAAATGGCACTTAGTTATAGTACTTTGTAGTTTTGCTTTCTTGAAGAAATTGTACTTTCTTGATTCTTGTTGTTCTGAGTTTGTACTCATGGTTGAATGCACGTATTGTAACATAACATTTAACAATGTAAAGTAACAATGTAACATAACCACACATTGTAACATAATGTAACATAACAACGTAAAGTAACAAAGTAGCGTATCAATTTATGGTAGCACTTTATACTGACGTGCATCGGCCCCCATCACCATCATGTTAATGTTCTTTATCACTTTGTGTTGTGTCTATTTCCCTTTTCTGTTCAGAAGATAACTGAGACTTGTTAGCTTTGAGCCACTGCTTATAAATGTGTTGTAAGGCATAAATAGTCCTTACTTTAGATGGGGTCTCACAAAATACTTAACTAACGACTAGTAACTACCTGAATTCATCATGATTGCAGTATTAAAACACATTTATAAAGCACATATTAACCATTAGTGCATCATCTATAAGTCCTTAATTGTTTTGCAATATATATTACTTAATTTACAAATCGTGAATCCATCTTTTATAAAATATGAAAACCCAATCATGAAACGCATAATAGTCAAGCTTATTAATCAAAAATAGAACATGTATAACTGTGTTTATGAATTGCATACAAATGAGTTGCTAATGAGTGTGCATGTTGGGACAATGCTTTATAAATGATGAACTAAGTGTTTACTCATGCTTTACTAATGCTAAATAGTGTGTAGTTATTATAAAGTGCTACCAAAAATAATATTGTAACAATGTAACTTAATTACTTAACATATCAGAGTAACATTAACATAACAACGTAAAGTAGCAATGTAGCATAACGACACATCGTAACATAATGTAACTTAACAACGTAAAGTAACAATGTAACATAAAGACATATCGTAACATATTCTAACTCAACAACGGAGGGCGGTTGTTATGTATACATAACATTACGACCCAACGTAAAGTCAACGTTGACTTTTGGTTTCACACAAACAGCAGCCTGGTGAATGAAAACCATGTCTGTTTGACCCATCGATCACCTGTCACCTATTTTGTGAAACTCATAAAATAAGTAATAAATTGGCGGCCGAGCTGTCTGTCAATCAGCTCTCCGTCTTTCTTCCTCCCCTCTCCATTCCACCTCTCCGCTGCAGACAGACTGCATTACAGAAGCCACCACATCGCTCAGCACCATACGTGTGTTTGTGAGTGTTTCTGTGTAACACTACAATACATCATTCATGCCAGTCATCTTTCTTTCATGCTGGAGGGGAGTGTGTGGGGCTCAGATGTTTGTTCACACGTGTACATCGAGAACTGGTTGTAGTCGCATCATCTTCCTGACAACCCTGACACTGGAGAGTCCCATCAGGCCACGGCTCAAATGACCTCCCTTAATCTCCACTCGTGATCTACGACGTCTCCTGGCCTGCGACGACTGACGGCTGAAACTGCGACTGCACAGTTGTCTGAAGCGGTTGCAGCAAATCTCCCCGATGTTGCAGAGTGGGGATGGAGATTAAGTGGGGGAGGGGAGGGGCCGGTCCCTCGGCTCTTCCTCATCATCTGTGCTCTCATCCAGCGTCCCGACCTCTGACCTTTAAAGGCCTGACCTTCTTCGGATCAGTTTGCTGAATACTCTGGGTCTGTCAGAGGAGTACAACTTTAATATTTCATCTTTTTTTCTCACTTTGTGTAATCCACTCGCACTCCGGCCTGTTCTATTGCCCCAAAGCAATGAGTGACAGATACATGGCACCGTATGCAACTTTTAAGTGTACCAACGACACCCACCTAAAGCACACACACACACACACAAACACACACACACACACACACACACACACACACAGGTTGATGCTGATTGACTGCTTGACATTGGTAATTTCAAACATTGGGAAGCTGGATGTGGATCATCCTCCTCACACTATGAAATAATGATGCTGTGATCTCTCCACACTACCCCACTTCTGTCGGTCCAGTCCAGTCCTGGATTTCTCCTCTTCATCATGCCTCCCTTTACTCCCACCTTTTCCATTTCAAGCTCCTCTTGCCGCCTCTCTCCTTCTTACTCTTCTTTTTTTTCATCCAAACCTAGTTTATTCTTTAGCTAATGTCTAGCAAATCATTATAAGTAATTTATAACGCAAAGTCTGCATAATAAAATTAATTTATAAAAAAAGATGAGCTGAGTCCATAATGTCTTAAGAGAACACCACAGCATGAACATGCTTATACCATGATAATTTCATTTAATTTAACAAAAATAGAAGCTGCATCCATTTTTAAGTGTGTTTGTAGTCATGTGAACTCATTGTAAGGTGAGTGCGAGGAGAATACTGTACTGATGCAGCGGTTACCCAGTCTGGTCTCCTAAAAATGTACATCAAATAAAACTGCATTATAAACTACACTTAAAAACAACGTATATTTTGTACGTTGCATTTCCTTTTAGCGTGTCACAAATCAACCCTGTCTCCTAAAAATTACGTTCCCCCACGTTTCTGATCAAACGTAATTGGGAATGCGTATTAGTTCTGGGGGAACGTAATTTTTAGGAGACAGGGTTGCACAAATACATTTAATCAAGTCAGTCCACAGAGGGAGGAGGAAAGTTAGATGGATGGCTAGATCTTTGCTAGATATAATTATTATTTTTTTTTTTATAATTTTCTACTTTGCATGATGGCCTTATTTAGGAAAGCATCTAAAGGGCGATCTCGATGGCAAGTAAAAGGAAAAGTTTTCAAAACACTCCTGTAGGGTTGCTGAGAGAAATAATTTCCCCATTTTCCATTGCTCCACTCTCATAAAAGCATGCAGGCATAAGCTCATTACTTCTGGGGAGGAGGGATGGCAGGACGCTCGTACGCTTGTTTGTGTTTTGAAAGAGCGTGAAAGTCGAGGCTGAGATGGCGACGAGCAGATCAAGGCTCTGCATGGAGGAAAATTAAAATGCTTGGTGAAAAGAGAACACTGTGAATATTAGCAGAGAAAACTTGCTCTCGTTGCTGATGTGCTTGTGCATGTCTGTTTGCACGCCTCTGCACATGTGTGTGTTGTGCTTTGCCTATAAGTGTGTGAGTGTCTCAGAGGTGTAGTAAAAGCAGGGAGTGGTGGTCTGGGGCAAGCAAAGGCAGACTAATGGATATGATGCTAATGGTGGCAGCAGTACGACTATACGATTCGGGCAATTAGAACAGGAAAGATGGACCTAAAGGGACTGCTGTACCGTTCAGACCCCTGGACTGATGAATGCAGCACATGAGACCAGCATCTACACTTATTTGAAAAAGTAAAAATATTTTCAGGGAACGGGAGATTCCACTGGCCCTTGCATAGAGGTTCCAGTGGTAGAGAGAGAGAGAGATAGATAGATAGATAGATAGATAGATAGATAGATAGATAGATAGATAGATAGATAGATAGATAGATAGATAGATAGATAGATAGATAGATAGATAGATAGATAGATAGATAGATAGATAGATAGTTTATTTTATATACAGTATTATAGCAGTGGGCAGGAATGTTTACAACAAAAAAGTAATCTTTTTTCTTTCATTCACAAATAAAGCAAATCCCCCCGAAGACAGAGAGCAGAAGTAGTGAAGTCTTAAGTGCATCTTAAAGGGCCACGCCACCAATCAAAGCCTGTTTACAGGTGTTATTTGTACATTTTGAATTCATATATTACAATCTGAATCAGAACTGGAAAGCATAAAGTAAACACAAAAGCTCATTATGTTTTCAACGCAACAATGTACTGCACACCGATGCGTTCAAAGCGGAGGACACTGCAACTTCACGAGCATCTGCAGAAGTTGCCGAACAATATTAATGAATTCTTCAGACCACATGACGTATACGACTCCAGCAGTGAGCGGTGCTGGGTGGGTTTGGTTAACAGGAGAGGTTTTGACACCCAACACTAACTTTCATTACAGGCACTGAAACGCTGGATGCAATTTTAATGAAGCCTTTTCACAAACCTTTACACTAATGAACCACAGAGTGAGTTAGGGCGGCTCGCGGGGCAGAAACACTGAGGGTGAGTTTGGAAACATTATATATATCGCAGATCTGGATTATTCTGTTATTATTAGCAGCAGCGGTGGTGGGTCTGCTTACACTTCTGTGGTGGAACGATCAGATCGGATCAGGGAGGAGGTTCAGATTGAATTCCTCCAGGGTACATTTCATAGCAGGAGCGCTTTACTTGGACATGATTTATTGTGCAGCCGTATCAATATCAAATGTTTGTCTGCGGCGTATCCTCGTGCAAACAGTTCATATGATATCCTAAGAAAAGTTACTCCCCGTTTTTTGTGAATTTCCCACGAAGGTCCAGCAACACGTGTACATGTCTAGTCATTTAAGGCAGTGTTTTCCAACCTTTTTTGAGCCGTGGCACATTTTCGACAAAAAAAAAATCCTGCAGCACACCAACAACCAAAAAAGTTGCAAAATGTCACATTGTAGCATAATACAGCATATATGGTAGGTACTTATTGTGCTACCTACTGGCATGGAAGAGTATTTAATTACTACTACTACTACAAACACACTTTTATCTGAAAAGCATTTTCCGGCTAAAGCGACAACTTGCTAAAATCATTCACGCAAACTATTTGCAAATACCCGTTTAATTGAAAATCGTCTTAACCCTAGAACACTAACGTCAGGTGATTTTCAACCGAGCGATTGTTGTTACGTTATTTTCATTGTGTTGCTTTTGTCTGAGTTGCGTGAGTCCTTTTGTAGCTTCATGCTGCTCATTGACGTTAGTGAAGGTGGGCGTGTCCTCCTGCTCAGATCACTGTTTTTTTCTGGAAGCACCTGTTCGGGTGATTTTAGTGATAGTGTGACTATTTTTTCCGGATGGGTTTTAACATTGACTTTTAACATTAATGAACTTTTCGTTCACAGAACAAGACTCACATGTACTAGGAACATGTGGACCAAAGAACAAGTTCATAGCTCCTTTATTTATATTTTTAATAATTTTCTATTGACGATTCCCTAATTTCTCACCGGATTTTTAGCCTTTTTTCAGGGTTTCTCCATGATATCTGTTTATCGTTTTATGAGAAGTTCTATAGGGTAAAATAAAAGAAGAGTACTTCAACTTGCCTTGTATTGTTGTATTTGAATATATTTCGATGAGAAGTATATTTTGTCATGTACATTATATCGGGTGAAATTCCCCCGATGTTATTGATAGTGTGACTATTTAAGGGTTAAGCCTTTTAAAACAAATAAATGCACCAAATGGGTTTAGTTTTAACACATAATATTATTGTATGCCATTCAAGCAAGACAAATGTTGATTTTTCGAAAAGAGAAACCAATTAGTAGTTCAGTCTTATATATTTTTTTTGTATACTTACTACTTCTTAATAAAGCCAAAGTACTTTCTGTCCGATTAATAATTTAATTGACGGAATAGACAGATTGAACTGTGTTATCTTTAAAGCCCCATGTAAATTAAGTTTACCTGGCATGAAAATTGTGCCAAGTCAAAGTTACCAAAAAAGAAGAAAAAAAAGGCATCTCCCTGTGACAGATTCTCCAGTTAATTTGCTTGATGATGTTTTGATTATAACAGGTTGTTGAGCTCATTAGCGGGCCCTGTGTGTGTGTGTGTGTGTGTGTGTGTGTGTGTGTGTGTGTGTGTGTGTGTGTGTGTGTGTGTGTGTATCTGATCTGCATATCCATGTGGGTTTCTGTGTAAACGCTTGCGTCTTAATTACCGGGCGGTGGTGTCACTTCTCCGTCACGTCAGGAGATTTGCCTCCGCCGCTCTCTCCGGGCTCCTGCTGTCTGCCTTTGTCTTCATTAAGTGAACCACAGGTGCCAATTAGCTCAGAATACCTTGTCACCGAATATGAAGAAGAAGAAAAAATGGCTCTCTGCCAAGTAGAAACTGTTGGTGACTGGCAATCAGTGAGATGAGAGCTGACCTCTGGCTTCTGCTGCCACCTGCTGGCCATTTGGGTCTCTTACGCACCAGAGTCGCCCACCTCTGCTTTCTGCTGGCAGCTGATCCACATTGAAGCTGATGCTAGCCTCAGGTAATGCTGTGGCTGATCATGTCAGCCAAACTTCCTCCAGAGAACGCGGCGGAGCTTCTGTCAGAAACAGAAGTTGTTGTAGTTTGGATGCTTTCTAGCGCCGGCACATAACGGGAGAGACGGCATACAAGTGTAACACGCACTGGTTGTCAGATTCACCTTTTCCTGACACAGAGTTGCAGAAGACACAGATGTCTTTAAAAAAAATCCCCATCTTGCCTTTCATCTGCGCCGAACGGAGGCGGATGGAAGAGATCAAACGCTTGAACTAGATTCACCCGGTTGAGCTCTTTCATCACAGGTGCCCGTTGCTATTTTCCTTTTTGACGTAACAGGAACATTTAATTAAGCTGTCCTTATATACATGAATGTTTCTGCAGATAAATCAAGTGCTTGCTGGATTATTTGAACGTTTTGATACAAATTCTGCATTTAGATCTTTAGATCCTGAGTGTTTTCTTTATGATGTACTACAATATGTTTTATGATAAGGTTTTTGTGTCTATGTTAATTAAGATGAAGGTCATGTTTGTTATTGTCTAGCTATACACTGCTTTCCAGCAGCTGGTTTGCATCAGGATTTAGCTAATTATTATTTTGGTGCTGAAAGGACAGTTATCTTTCATAATGGATTGATCATTTGAGTCATTTATGAAGCAAAAAATTATAATTAACATTGATTTATTTGTATTGTAACTAGCGCACTTCAGTAACGGTACTTCTATAATTATTTTAAGCAAACAATCTTGTGCTAAACTAAGTAGTTTGGTAACTAAGTTGTTTCCTGTGAAGACAGGCTGTTGAAGGTTTGTCACAAAAAAGGAAAGGCCAAAGTGTCCTCGCTTTCCAACATATTCTCACTCTGAAGGTCTAAAAATGTAATTGGTCCTCACAAAGGTAGATGTACAAGTATGCACACACACACACAGATTATCCTTTATTGTTAGCCATGATCTCTCTCTCTCTCTCTCTCTCTCTCTCTCTCTCTCTCTCTCTATATATATATATATATATATATATATATATATATATATATATATATATATATATACGTTTTTGCTGAATAAGATATATATTTAATGTGTAATTCAGTAATTCAGCATACAGTTACATACGGGCGCGCACACACACACACACACACGCACACAGGAAATGCATGGAAATTGTGCCTCATGTTACATTGTGCCTCATAATTATTGTGTCTCTTCATATGTAAAACATCACAGTGAGGAACTTGCAGACCTTGTTTCATGTTAAAGTTACTTGATAATCAGGCGTCAAGGAGGGATGACTGTCAGTCCTGCTAAGTGGGGCATTCAAGGACACTCAGAGAAGCAGGAACTTTCACAACTTAGTGTAGAGGACAAACAAGAGGATAGCATGGACAAGGATCATTTGTAATTGGTTGCGTCTTGCCTTAAATAAATAGCTGGCTCTCAAAAAGCAGATGTCAGTGTGTACTTGAATGTACCACATAAAGGCATTAAAATGTCCACTTTAAAATATTCTTTTTTCCAATCAATCGAAATTTGGAAAGTATTTTTTTCTTTTCCCAGAAGACCAACATGAACTGAATTTGCCTTGAAAGGTTAGAAATCAATTAAAAAGCGCACACTTTGAAAAAAATCCACAGAGACATGCATCCCTTGGCCCTCATCTCCTCTGAAGCCCCTTTGACCTGCACCAGTGCCCAACTTCCATAAACCCCACCCGCCTAGCCGGAACCAGGCCTGAACCAAACGCACCCCCATGAGACCTTGCTGGAAGTGTGTGTGTGTGTGTGTGTGTGTGTGTGTGTGTGTGTGTGTGTGTGTGTGTGTGTCCCAGACGTGCAGGGGATTAGCTGAGTTCTCTCTGGAGGGGTCATTAGACAGCTCTGATTATCTCCAACACACACACACACATACACACACACACACACACACACACACACACACACACACACACACACACACACACACACACACACATGCATTGATCTATCTCGGTCCACACACATCTGTTTACGGGAGGAAATCTGACACCTCATCTCCTCAACCTGTGTGTGTGTGTGTGTGTGTGTGTGTGTGTGTGTGTGTGTGTGTGTATGTGTGTGTGTCCCAGACGTGAGCGTGTGTGTGTGCTGAGATCATCAATATGCATTATAGTGGCTTAACAGCAATGACAGAATAGAACAAACAGACCAACCCAGGCCGGCGTCATAAAACCACGTCAGTAATGATGATGATGATGATGATGATTGAGCTTTCTGTATTTGAGACTTCCACCTTGCAACATGAGGTGCAGGTTTCAGTTGTTTTTTTAGTTTGAGTTTTTTCCTTTTAAAAGGTGGCTCGCTCTGTTTAAAACAAAGTGCTCCAGCAGAGGGCGCTGTGACCCACTGTTAGGAGATGAGCAACATGCGATGGATCACACTGTTTGAGTCTGATGGACTCCAATTAAAAGTGACTGAACTCTGATTTCTCAACTCACATGTGGCACAGACCATAAGACGGAGGGGAAAACAGCTAAACGAGCACAAATACAGTGATATTATCACGTCACTCTGAGCAGGAACAATGTAAATACCTTCCAAGTTGCACGTGACAAAAACAAGTCTCTCTCTGTGTGTGTGTGTGTGTGTGTGTGTGTGTGTGTGTGTGTGTGTGTGTGTGTGTGTGTGTGTGTGTGTGTGTGTGTGTGCTGGTATGACAGAGAGAGTTTATAGATGTGAATGTCAGTGTTTGGACAGTCAGTCCATCCGTCACAGTCTCATACAGTAACTGTCAGAAGGAGCCCGGTCAAAGGTCGCTTCATATCGAAGCTTTTGTTGCTCTAATCTCAAGGAAAACAAACTAAACTTGAGCAATGACAAAGCAAACATCTCTCTCTCTCTCTCTCTCTCTCTCTCTCTCTCTCTCTCTCTCTCTCTCTCTCTCTTTCTCTCTCTCTCTCTCTCGCTATTTCTTCTGTATCAATCAAAATAATGTTGAAAAGAAAAAAGGCTTTTTTTTTAAATCAATCTTTATGAAAAAAAAACAGGCTCAACTTTTGCGCACATTCCTCAAAAGATCAACCAATTCCTTTATTCCAGGCAAATTACTTTAAACAGAAAATATGAATTGAGAAAGCGTAGGCGATTATGTGCAGCGGACTTTGAGACAATCACCGCCCACTGATGACCAACTTGTCAGAGCCAGGGAGAATAGGGAGGAGAGCACAGAAGGAAGCTAAGCTAACCGAGCTAGGCTCCACTCCACTACCCAGCATGCTCCTGGCTGTCTGACGCCCGGTCGCAGAAAAATAAGAGGGATGAAACCAGCGGGAGGTCGGTGACTGTTGAGCCCCCATCCTCACAGAGACCTGGATCCAACGTGGATCCTGTCGGACGAGAGGAGCTGGACTCTGTGTTTACATCCTGATGTCGGTGTCAGTTAATGGACGATGCTTTTCCTCATGTTGAGTTATTAACGTGAAGATGTCGACCATATTATCTGCACAGAAAATTGTTTTTATTGCTGCTGTTTACATTTCTAAAAAGGCAAATTGAATACATGTACTGTTTTTGTCTTTCTTTTTGTTTGTCATGTGTTTGTTGTGTTACAAATAGGCTTTAATTGAATTTGATTGTGCTTCCCTATGTTGCATAATGACAATAAATAATCCTTGAATATTATGAAGTGCATTATTATATTATATTATTAAGACTAATGACGGGCAAAAAAACATATTTTATTATTTGTGTTATAGGTAGTTTTTAATTGTATTCAGGTTTTACAGGATGTATCTTTAATTTGAGATAAAGTAAGGAACACTAGGCCTGAAGACGTATTTTGCAGATACATTTCAGACATATGTATGTATGTTTTGAGGTTGGAAAATGCACACATTCTGCAAAAATGCTACATTCACTCTCTCCTCCCTTTCTCCCTCTCTCTCTCTCTCTCTCTCTCTCTCTCTCTCGCTGTGTCATTTCTTCCACATGCGTAACCAATCCAGATCTGTATAACGTGCATTGTTTGGAGGCGCGTGTGAGCACGTTTCTGAGTCTGAGTCAGCGAGGTTTCAAAGGCCAGCGCACGTCAGTGATGAAATCAGCCCAACGCCCACTGAGCACACGTAGGGAAACGTCGCCTGAGTAAGAACTCACAAGAGTGAGTGGAAAACTCCTCTCTCACATCCTGCAGCAGTCAACCTTTGGTCCACTGAGACACCACACAGCAACGCTCCAACTGGTGCTAGACACCAGTTGCTAGCCTGATGCTAGCCAGTAACTGACATTTACATTACATTACATTTCATTAGCTGATGCTTTTATCCAAAGCGATTTACAAAGCAGCATTCAACCATGAGTACAAACTCAGAACAACAAGAATCAAGAAAGTACAATTTCTTCAGTAAAGTTAAACTACAAAGTGCTATCAGTAAGTGACATTTAACCCATTAAGCTCGATGGCATTGTTTTAGGATTTAGCTCAAAATGGCATACCCAAACTAAAAAGGGTGTATCTCTGCAAGCACAAGGGCTATTTGAATAATTTGGGTGTTATAATAAAGGCAACTCTTGTGAGCTTTTGTTCAGATGTGTAAATATTAGTATATATGTTGTTAGCTAAGAGTAAATAAAGATTGAAACACAGAAAAAATAGAAGTTTCAGGTCCGCCTATAAAAAAAAGCACTTTCAGGATGATTATCTTCTTAAAATGATGCTTCACTAAGCCCTGAAGCTCTCCCAAATCATAGCACAATATGTGAACAGTCTCTCTGCAATGTTTTCACTTGAAAAAGTGAAGCAGAACAAAGTCAGAGAGGTAAAGTACAGAGAGAATTCAGGCGAGGTTTCAAAAAGTTGCATTTGGGCACATTTGCGCATATTTTCGCGCATCTGTGACATTTGAATTTGTTCATGTAGCAAACCTTATATTTCACTTGTATATGACTTATGGTATTCAATAAACTCATATTAGTGGGGATTTACTTAGGGAAAATTTGCTGACTCAGCAATTTATGTTGCTGTGTTCTTTGGTTCATATCTCGGTGATGCTTTTGCCATTTGGTTTCTTCTAATAGCACCAAGCTACGGGATGCTAGTTCCGGAAACATGCAGAGTGGGCTGACTCATGACAAAATTATAACTATTTTATTTTAATAATTATTTTAGTTGGTGTTTGAGTTGTGTTGAAATGGCTGACTAATTATTGTAGCGCAGGTTCTCTTGTTTAATTTGATGTGTAGAATCAATATATTTGTTCATGATTATTATAATATTTTCCACAGTTTAACTCAAATTTCTAAAAAAGGACCTATATAGGTTCATTTAGGGCTTAAACTGTTTTAAGTGCTACTAAAGTGCTACTACGGTGCTACTTTTCTTATTCAAGGTATAATTAAAAAAGATTTGTAGCCTGATGCCAGCCAGTTGCTAGCCTGATGTTTGAAAGAACATTTTTTTACTTTTCCAAACTGTCCAAATTAAATAAATACCTCAACGACAGCAGTTTATTTCCTCATATGATCTCCCTCAGGGGAAATCTGACAGCAGTTTGGTGTTTAACTGCATGCTGAACAAGAGCAGTCAAACTACTACTATAATCCACATAGTTATCAGAACAGAAGTTAATACATCGTGTATGCAGGTGTTTTAAGGCTCTTTGTGAATACACAGTGTAGTTGGCCTATCTGTTTTTTATTCTTGTGTTACTACGTTCAGGAAAGTTAGTGAAGAGTGAACATTTTACGGTGTTTACTTATTTTTTTAAACATCTGTTACCTATAGGAGGTGATTGCTGGAACAGTGGAAAGACTTACAAAAAACGGATTCAATGAGTTTTTTTTTTTTCTGTCGAGTGTGCATTGCGAAGTGAAGTGTGGCTTTGTGGGAACCATATTAATTAAATGTTATGTATGATAACAAATAATAACAATTGTCCAAATCGCTCTGGATTTGATGTATTATATAGTCATTCAGCGCACACGACACAGAGCATCGCCCCTGACAAATGTACTTGGTTACATTAAGGTAAAACAAAAGTACTAAATAGGTCTTTCACAATGCACTTTCACCGTACAGGAACTTCATTTTGAATGAAATAATGATGTGTGCTACACGGCACAGTTTTGTTTGTTTTGTGGCTGCACAGATTTAAAACTAGAAGCCGAGGATTCACTGGAATCCACTGGCTGAGCCACGGCTGGGGTTGCCAACGCACAAAAACAGTGTGACGGTTTGGTAGAATCACCCAATTTTGAGGATTTTGGCCAATCGGCGTTCTCTAGTGAAGCTGTGAGGGTAGTGACGCACAGGGAGGAAGCGCTCTGATGTTGCGTGCTCAACTCATCTTCTCTTTTGCCAGAATGTTCCAACATGTGTTCCAACATGCAGCTGCGCTGTCGGCCTCTTCCCTCAGGCAGCTGCTTCATTAAAATGCAAATAATAACTAAATGATGGGCAATTATTAGAGTAACGCAAAACACTGAGACTGTGTACACGGTTTGTTTTTACTGTTCTTTCTATTGTTTCCATTCTGTCATACAGGATCGGGTGGATTTTCCCTCTAGTTTTCAACCTCAACTGAACTTTCCATCCTGATGAAATGGTACAGCTGTGACTGTACTTCTATTGTTCCGCCGGTCTAATTGTTTTGCTTTTTTGGTTTAAAACCTGGATCGTGTTCGTACAGATCTTCCCTTTATATATATATATATATATATATATATATATATATATATATATATATATATATATATATATATATTGTGATGTCATGAGAGGTAGTGTCATTAATGGGAGGTACATTCCCTCCCAGTGGTTGCAGCAGGGACTACAATCCATCATGGCGTCGGGGAATAGACTACAATTCCCAGTCAGCAGTGCAGCCAGGCCAAAGGCTGCTGCCCAGCTGAAAGGGAGGAGGCTGATTACCCTGGGGAGAGCTGGTGCGAGGGAGAACAAAGGACAGGAGCGCATGAGAAGAAGAGAAGTTCATAGATCACGTTAAGGACAATGAACCAGGAGGAAAACCTGAAGTACTTATGTTTGTTGTGTTTAATGACTTTTTGTTGGAGTTAAATTTACCTTTTGTTACGAATAATCTGAATACAGAACTTTGAGTTAAAGAAACCACTGCGTGTCGTCTTGATCTGTGCACCCACGCCTCACCCCACGATCCCAACCTCCTCTCGCTATATATATATATATATATATATATATATATATATATATATATATATATATATTAATTAACTAACCTTTTTGGCAATAATTCTGTCATCAGATTAACCATTGTACAAATATTGGAAAATAGTCTTCCACCTGAAACAGACACAAGGTCCAGCACAATCATGTATGTGAGTTTAAAAGGTTTTCCTTTCATTTGCCGGGAGATATAATCTTGTAAATTAAAGTAAAAAAGACTAAAAAAATGTCCTCCTGATTATTTCATGCGTCTGTTTGCTGGTCTGACCCACATGTGTCAGTCAGCGGGTTTTGTGAGTCTGGTGTCCGTTCCACAGTCAACCAGGCATAACAGATTATCTCGCTAATTATTAATGGCTGTGGATTCAGCGTATAACAACACCTCTGTTGCTAATCGGCTTCCCAGATATGCATTGTGTCTTAAAGGGAATCTACACCACCGGCTTGTTTTGACATCCGTTTGGACGTTATCACCCGGCCATCTCAC
The DNA here is from genome assembly GCF_910589615.1 of Taurulus bubalis. Lineage (NCBI taxonomy): Eukaryota > Metazoa > Chordata > Actinopteri > Perciformes > Cottidae > Taurulus > Taurulus bubalis. The sequence continues at coordinate 22,340,182 of NC_136590.1, read as the reverse complement.
ACAAGAGCATCGTCTGAAAAACTAACCGTGACTGCGCTCAAAAATAGAATATTGGTTAGC
>NC_136590.1:22307622-22335122 GCF_910589615.1 Taurulus bubalis | reverse complement strand
GCAACGCTTTTGGTGTGAATGCAGCTTAACACCACTGCTGTAAGGGCAACATATGGCAACATATCAGACAAGTTAAATGCGTAAGTGATGGGAAAATGTATCGGCAAATTTTAAGTGCGTCATCACCCCAATCAATCAGATTTATATTTATTTAAATGTGCTTGCTGGCCGTAGGCTTTCAGAATAAGTAAATAAAAACAAGCCCATAGAGTATCTAATTGATACAAATGAATATATACTTATGAGGATATATGTACTGTATGTGCGTATGTATCATGTACTATATATGTGTATATACATGTATGTGTAGATTGCCATTTAAGTATGCCAAATCAGCATGTATGTATTATTCATAATCAGAAATTCAATCAATTGACGCAGTGAAAATAAATTGTGTGTGATTCTCTGTATTCTTATCACGAGTCCACCGTAATCATTTTCTACTGCTTTCAACACATCCATACGTTTCTTAAGCGCTAAATAAACAGCACGGCATGCAGCGGCTTTCCCGTTCTCTGCATCGCCGACACTGTACAAACATGTACCACTCGCAAAAAAGCGCAAGGATGTGATCCATTCTATGCATACAGTATGTGAGACAGTCTGCATAAAGTATGTGAGACGGATGGGAGCTGGCATTTTTGTTCGGTGGAAGTGGCCAGATTATCCAGTGAATTTCAGTTAGCCTGCCCTGGAGCAGGTTAAGGGAGTTTGATGTGTTGCTATGGTGATTTTTCCAAACTTGCTTTGTGGAACCGAAAAGCCTGGCCTGCGTCATCTTATCCTGAAAATTATCCAGCTAACTCAGTAAGCCAGGTACGAGGAATAGAGCCCTGGTCATCGCTGTTGTTTAAAAAAAAGTGTTTACACTTAGACCGTACACACTGTGCATGATACACAGCCAAGTCGTCTCCTGATAACAAAAAGCCCATAAAAAAAACACCCACGTCTATTTTGTTTCAAGAGAAATGTATTTTCTCCCAGATTATGTTTGTTTTTAACGTATCACAAATCTGTTTGCCATCATAGTCTGTGTATGAAGGAAGTCGGGGGGGGGGGGGGGGGGGGGGGGGGGGTTCTGTCGAGTGAAGCCAATGCAGAAGTGTCTTTAAACCTGCATTCTCTCTACTGTGCACCAGGGGGTGACTCCTCTGGTTGTATAGAAGTATGTACGTATAACTGACTCTACTTCTCTCTTGATTTATTCCCTCAGTAAACATTTTAAACATGAGTTTATGTTTCAATCTCTAGTTTCAAGTCTTCTTCAATATAGCATGATGTTCATTTAGTAAATGATGGTCCATTTAGAGTCAAACATACCATCAAGCAGGAGATGCTTTAGGGCGGGGCTTACTGTGATTGCCAGGTCGCTGCCACTACCAGATCAGTATACACAAAAAATACACAAAACGGTACCGTAACACTAACTGTGCATTGTATACCACATGTCTAAATCCCACATGTACACCATTTACTCAACCTGTCGCACACCCTCGTGGTGATTAAGTGTCACGGCTGCAGCAGGACAAAAAAGGAGACAAAAGCAGCACATTTGGAATCTTTGTGAGTCTGTGGGGAGTTGTTTTTCCACTTTTACACACAAACAATGAAGAGTTAATACTAGCTCAGCCCACCTCCCTGTGAGCCTGGCAGTCCTCTCCCCCCGCCTTCCTCCTGATGGTTTCTCCTTCTCAGATAGGTGGAGAGGTAACTTGATATGGTGGGAGCTTCCTTTCTTCAGGGGTTAAAACAGCGAGCAACAATCTGCTGTGTTCTGGAGTAATACATCTATTGCTCGGACAAGAGCAGAAAAGGATTCCCCGTATTAGCAAAGGTTTAAAAACTGCAGTGATGGCAGATCTTTTTGTGGTGAAGAGTTCTGCTTTATGGATCCAAGTATGTCTGTTGAATCCCTGTGTCAGTGTATTACTACAGGATGACACTGATTTGCAGCTTTCAGCATCGCACAATGTGGTTGAATGGTGTGGGTTGCGTCGTCCCTGTTATCAGCAACAGGAAACGAATAACAGGACATCCAGTGTGTGCTCTGCCCCCTCCTTTCCCTCTGCCGTCAGCGTGATGATGTCACCAACTCGCTCATATCTCACCTGAAGGAATTCCAGGACTTCCTGGTACCCAAGTTTGGTCATACGTCCTGCAGAATTATCAACAACTTGGGGGTTGGGAAACACATGTCTTGCTTTCTGTCTTCCTGCTCGAAGCATTTGGCAAAAGGGATACGATGATATGCAAATACTTCTTGGACTGCAAAAGCTTCTTTACCATTTGCCATGTTTTATTCTGTTGTGTAGTAGTTGAGTAATCTAAACCCAAGAGTATTTTATTCTTAAACGATAACGTGCTCCTACAGGAGTGAACATAGCCTGACTTACTTATGCTTGGTGATGTGTATTTTGACTGACAAAATGGACAGACCTTCTGTTTGTGGATTGTTTACTATTCAAACTTCCTTTGAGAATACCCTTTCTAGACAGTCTGAAAAAAACATATTGCTGTATTGCAATGGCAGCAATGTTTTTCCCCAGCATTGCCTTATTGGCCCTTATATTGCTGACATATATGAGTCTGATAGTGAGAGGTGTCAAGTAACGAAGTATAAATACTTCATTACCTTACTTAAGTAGAAATTTTGGGTATCTATACTTTACTGGAGTATTTATTTTTCAGACGACTTTTTACTTCTACTGCTTACATTTTCACGCAAATATCTGTACTTTCTACTCCCTACATTTTAAAAATAGCCTCGTTACTATTTCATTTTGGTTTGTTTTCACTCCGGCTTGTCATCGTTCAAAAACACACACACAAAAAACCTCTCCGCCCCGTTGCCCACAGATACGTGCGCGCGCACACAGGTGAGCGCTGAGCACATACACCAGCGGACAGAGAGCGTCGAAAAATATGTCGCGTGAAAAGTAGACCGCTATATCTGCGTTTTAAACGCTCCCAGGGTGAAGATGCAACAGCAGCTCTCATGTGAGGAGCAACCGGAGTTCTCCTCGCACCGGAGCAGCTCTCTGAACCCGGAGCAGCTCTCCTGCTCCAGGTGAAACCAGCCACAGTGCTCGTGTCTTCTACCAACAATGAGCTGCTGGCTTCACATATTACAAAAGTACAAAGTTCACGGATATAAAACTAAGTCATTAATAAATACATGGACAAATGCCTGTACTTTCGGGTAAATGGTTACGGTGCGCCGTTAACAGGTTACGCTTGCGCATGCGCGATTTGACACGACGCCGTGAGCTCCGTGAGCTCGTCTTTTCTTGCTGTTGCGTTTCTCAAAATTAAAAAATAGATCTAAGCTCAATATTGAGCATGAATTGAGAGAGGCCGTATCAAATCTCCCCGTTTATAACATATGTGTCGAGGAAAGCAGGTCACTGCTCCACTAATACTGATACAACGTGATGGTTCACATCTACACTTATTCTGTTTTGTTTGGCAAAAAAAATTAAAAGCTTATTGTTTTCCACAATGAGCTATTTACACAACTTAACTTACACAAAACATTGTCTGATGGGGCAATCTGATTTACTTTCCCAATTTTCTTTATTCTGTTATTTATAAAAGCACAGATGAGTCACACAATTATGTTATTTACAGAAAAAGTTTGAGAACCACAGCTCTAAGTGTTTGTGTCGGAGTCGCCGCCGCCGCCTATTTTGCATTATTACAATACTTATAGGCAACTAGTTATCATGTCTTCCGCTCCATGAAACGCATGTTAATGCTCAGTAGTACACATATGGTACTTTAATGTATTTGCATTGTAATAAAATGTGATCATTTTAAATGGGCATGTATGCAGCTAAAACGGGTAGCCTAGTGCATCCCACATTTTTCAACATAACATTTTAAAATATTATAGTCATTATAGCCTTTATAAAAATGATTGTTTTGAGGGAGGTGGGGTAGTGCACTACAGGCCCCTGAGATTTAAGAGTTTGTCCTTAATGGAAAAAAAACATTCCCCTTACATGACTTTTACTTTTATACTTTTAAGTAGTTTTTAAACCAGTACTTTTACACTTTTACTTAAGTAAAAAGCTTGAGTTGATACTTCAACTTTTACAGAAGTATTTTTAAACCCTAGTATCTATACTTCTACTTGAGTAATGAATGTGAATACTTTTGACACCTCCGCTGATAGTTACAGTACAAGTATCAGTCAACTGTACAGCCTGTTTAGGCCCTGGAGAAAATGTTGGCATGGTATGTTTCTGCAAACTTGAATGTGGACGATTGACAAAATACTACAAAAGTGACAAAGTATGTCAAGCAGCTGGTATTGAAGGTTATGTGGTACAACGAGTATAACACGTGAGAATGTCCACTACTGCTTTCACACCAAAAGCGTTGCAATTTTTTTGCGAGAGAAGATTGCATGCAAAGTCAATGCACAGACGCGAATGGTTGTAAAGAACGCAAATTTCTGCCGGGCACGAGTGGCGCGAATGGCACGTTGGGTAAATTTGCCTCAATTTGCGTGATGCTGAGTTGCGAAAGCCAATCAGCTCCGCCAGTCATCTCTGCCGTCCTGTCGTTGCTGAATCAAACTGCTGCTGGTCCGCCTGAAGTAACGCTGGAAGCGGCAGTCATCCAGACAGTCTTCCTGGACGAATAATATTATGAACCCAGACACGATGGCGTTTGATGTTCCAACGTTTGTCAGACTTCCACAACTAGTGGTTATTTCAACGGTGGATGGCGGAAATAGTAACTGTTTTTACGGCGAAAAGCCCCGGAGATAAGCCACTCCCCCTTTCCACCGCGAAAAAGCGAATGACGCAAATTAACCACTGACAGCCCTGAGGAGAAACTATTTAAAGTTAGACAACAATGCTGTGATTGGTTTAGAGCAGTGATTCTTAACCATAGGGCCACCTAGAGGGCCGCCAAAAACGCTCCGTTTTCACCTGCCTGTGGGCCGCGAGGGCTACTGGACCGCATAGGTAATGAATTGAAGACAGCAGAGATATTACTGTTGTTCATGAGACGCTCAGTTACAATATCTCTTCCCACCACTTGGTGGAGGTAATGCGTCAGTCAGTTATTTAACAAGCTCTAATATGCAGAAGAAGAAACTCAGCCAGTGGCTAGCTATAGCGAGAAGAATTTAAAACGAAAACATGAAGACGAAAGTGCTGCTGAACACCCCCCTTAACCTTAAAAATCATAACTCCTTAGTAGTTAAGGGATTAGAGACTCTGCCCAGGTTCTAAACAGTTGTCATTTTAACTAGTTAACCACTTTTCTAAATAATTCAAATTCCAGCGTTGTTATTGCTGTTAAGTATAATAACGATTTTAGGAGAAAGAAAATAATGTTTGGGGTTGTAATGTTGCTGATCCATATTATAGGTACTGTTGGGTTTGTATGTTGAGTTACCAAGCCATAAACTGTGTGAAACCTTATATTTAATTACATCCTACCTTTATATATCATTTGATTGCTCATGTTAATTTCTTGATAGCGCATTTACAGTGTTACCTGTATACGACGATAGCTATGGTAAAGGCTATACACTTTCTGATAATTTCCTGTTAACACAATCAATAAAACTATTGCAGCAGTGATAAGTGGACTGTCGTGTCTGGACAGATAAGCTCTCTAAAATGACTCATCATGTGTTGCCGTCACAGGAAGTGAGGCGTCATCAGCATATATGATAACCTGGCAGTGATCCTGGTGATACTAATATAATATTGTGATTATTATATGTTGTAAAATTGTTAAAATAAAATTACTTTTTTTTTTACTTTGGCTCCCACTTTGCTGCTTATGTCACGATGTTGGTTTGTCTGGTGTCCTGTCTTATTGTGAAGTCCTTGTCTTGTGTGTCCTCTGTGTTCCTGCACTTCCTCCCTTGTGATTGTCCATGATTGTCTGTCTGCCCTGTTCCCTGATTGTGCATTCCTTTCACCTGTGCTGCCCTCAGTGTTTCCAGCTGTTCCTCGTTACCCTCCTCTTGTATTTAAACCCTGTTTGTCTTCTGTCCCCTTGTCGGATTGTCTTTGTTTCCGTGTGTTCATGTGCGCCACGTCCTGTGCCACCTTTTCCTAGTTTTGTTTCGAGTTTTTGCTAATTAAAGCACGTTCTGGATTTTTCCCAGGAAAACCTGCCTCCAGTCTCTCCCTCCTGCACCTGGGTCTCTGCACACCACACATCCTGCTGCCCGTTGACAGCTTACATGTCTCATTATCAATCTCGTAATCTTATTTTGGAAGTCTTTTATTGAAAGTTTTATGAAATTTGACATTTCCATTCTAGTCCAAACATGGGCGCATTATTGAACTGCGCGAAGCCCAGGGGTCGAGCAACTTGGGGGTGTCCCAAGGCCAGGAACTCTCTTACTTAATGCAAGCGTGACAAAAAAAGACGCAATACTCCCAAAAGGAGATGTAAAACTTGAAATAGATGCAAAATGACCAAAGAGAGACGCAAGACTTACAAAAACAGATGCAAAACTAACAAAAAGTGACGCAAAACAAAACACAATGCACAAATCTGTGGCTCTTGCTCTTATGAAGGGGGGGTGGGGGCCCACGGGCCCATTGTTTCATAATCCATTCCTAAATATATTTGACATATTGTAAACTCAAATTATTGTATGTTCAACCCCTCCTCCATTGTCTCGTATCATCCATTCTACTCCCACCACCTTGAGCACGACAGTGTCTCACCTCTGTACGTTCTCCTTATACCTGACGTAAGGAAGTAGAGCAGTCCTGAGTTTACTCAGATCAATGCTTAAACTCTTACCTTAAAGAAAGGTAAACTGTATTGGAGGCGTCATTCCTGAGAACAATCGGAGGCTGTTCACAGGTTTCTCCCTCAGTCAATAAGAGGCCTCTGAGTCCAAACTGAGGTTTTGGTTTCATCACACCCACTATTCACTAGAACAGCACAGCCACAAAGGAAATAACCATTCATCACATTACTATAATTATGACAATCATCTCCATCGTCTTTACTGTCCATTAAGTATCATCATGATTCATTTCCTTAAGATGGCCAGTACAAAGCAGGAGCTTGTGAGTCCATCTTCTCCGTCTTTGCATACAAGATGCTCACAGGTCACAAGTCAAAGTCAAGTCTCAAATCTTTGAGCTACAGTCAAAGTCAATTCTCAAATCTTTGAGCTACAGTCCAAGTCAAGTCTCAAGTCTTTGAGCTAGAGTCCAAGTCAAGTCTCACGTCTTTAAAGCTAGAGTCCAAGTCAAGTCACATGTCTTTGGTCTCAAGTCCAGGTAAAATCTCAAGTCTTTGAGCTTAAATCCAAGTAAAGTCTCAAGTCTTTGAGCTAGAAGTCAAGTCTCAAGTCTTTGAGCTAAAATCCAAGTCAAGTCTCAAGTCTTTGAGCTAGAATCCAAGTCAAGTCTCACGTCTTTGGTCTCAAGTCCAGGTCAAGTCTCACGTCTTTGAGCTAGAGTTCAAGTATTTGAGAAGCAAGTCACTGTGTATGCTACGTAAGCGTGACTCAGGTCCAAGTCACAGACTCAAGTCCCTACTCTGATGTGAGCATGATCCACTGGCGAGCAAATTAAGTTTAAGTTTGATGACTTGAGTTTTTGTGAGAACCTAAATCCCTGCAATCCTCACTCTGGAATTGTTTGGTATAAACAGTGTGTGTGGTCCTGCGTCTTGACAGAACTGCCTGGTCTGGTTTGTGTTTTCATGATTAGAATGTCAAATATTGGTTAAATCCGTTGTTTTGTTTTGAAAAATAGGTCATAATTTGAACATCGTCTCGCACCAGGCCTGAACCTCGTCTAATCTTTGTAATCCAGTCAATATATTTTCCCTCATGAATGATTAAAAAAACAAACAAATGAAAACTAACAAGATAAACATTACTCAACACAAATACACTTAAAGGGAAGGTGGGTGGTAACATTGACTTTAGGTCGGCCCGTTATACCTGGTATACGTGGATGTATTGGAGGATTCTGCAGGTTAAAATTCATGCAGGGAGTCGGGTGCCTTCAATGTAGCGAGGAGGAAAGTAAAGGTTTGGTGAACAGATCTTTAGCACCAGAGTTTGCATCATGACGCAGTCCAAAAGGTTACCTTACTTTCACCCAGGAGACCGCTGTTTGTGTCTTGTGTGAAAACACAAGTCGAGGCTCAATTTTACATCTGCAACTTAAACAACATAACAAATCTTGTTTTAAGCCAAACCATGTTTTTCTTCAGTAAACATAAGCAAGACTCATACGATGTGTCAAGGTGTGTGACTTGCCGGCTGATCAAAACACATCATAGTAAGTCGTATTGGAGCAGTCAATCTCCTGAAGGCCTGTGTTTACACAACGGTTATGCTGTCGAGGTACAAATCAACTGATTTCACAGATTACATTTCTGTGTCCAAAAGCACCACACCTCAGTTCTTTCTTTTATAACGTTGGTGTGTCAGACACCAACGGAATTCCTGCCGACAAAAGGGATTCTCACACTGAACGGACGACAGAAAGTTTTCCACCGTCATGTGGAAGTCCATAACCAGCTTTTCTGAGGACAACGAGGGAAGCGAAACAACTGGAGGAAACACGAGGGTGACAGCCGAGCCCCATCCATCCAGCCAGCCAGCGGGTTGTGTAAATTGTGTAACATATACAGGGGCCATTCTGGGTAGCCTGTCCACTATGACACCCTGGAATATTTGATAAATACAGTACATTCAGGATAAAACTAACTAATTAAACACATTTATAAGCAATTAAAGAGTAGTTTTATAACACTTCTGCTACTGATATCTGAGATGTTAATCATGTATTCATCATGTGTGGTCACTGTGTATTTGTATTTACTAGTGCAGGGTTCATGGTGTCGGCCCTATTGCTTGGTTACCCGTGGCTGTTTTTATTGTGTGCCACCTTAGAGCGAATCTATTGCCAACTGAAATGCAGCTCAGTGAAGAAGAGTTTGGTTCTAACGTCAGGACATCAAGCATCCAAATATGATTTCACAAGAATACGTGAAGTTACCTCTTTACAGCGCAATACGTATGTTATGGGCTCAGATTAATTCAATTTGAACAATTAAAGGTTTGTTTTAGGCAAACAAAAACAATTGAATTAGATTTAGCAAAACACATCATTGTTGGGATTGAAATAAGTACGTAAAGGAAGTTAAAAAAACGTAAACACGTCGCAAATGTAACATAACAAAATAACAGGAACACTGGTCTCCAGTTGAATCCGTCCCACCATATGTAGTCTTTTTTTTACTGTTTATCCTATATCCCTATAGCTCTAGAGTTGCATATTCACCTAGACACGTTACATTTGCGTTATCCGCTATGACATAGGATCCTAATCAACTTTCTATTGCCATTGTTTTCGTGGCGCCGACTTGTAATTTACACACATATTTCGAGGCAGGACCACGTTATGCGCTGATAAGAGTCTGTGGTCATTTTACATATTTTGGTGAGATTAGGCCGAGCATCCGGCAGCAAAAAAGTTAACTGCAGTCAATGAGTTGCGGCCTGCAAAGCCCTGCCGACAAAAACAGGCTCCACTCAGTCTGCAGAGCCCTGAAGCTCAGCCCACTTTGTTGCACAGAGTCAAGTTCACTTGTTTATTTAAAGATTATTAATATTGAATGTGTCACCTGTCCAAATTGTACCAAATTAGACAAAGTTCTCTGCAGCAAAACACCCAACAAGTGAGAAGTAGATCAGATGAACATGTGAAGGATACGCTGTCAGATAGATTCCTCGCTTCATAGTTAGATATGTTCATACTACACTATTCATTTTATCTGATTCAACATTTATTTTGAGATGTTATTGCTGTTGTGCTTTTGAACAATGTGAAACGTGAGTCGGACTTCCTGCAGTGATGATTATTGTTGGACGTGCAGCTCCTTTTTCCCTCACTGTTCGCTGCGTCTGTGTTCCTTCATGTTTTTCTGATATATGTCTTAAGAAAAAATAAAGTTGATAGCCAACAATCTGCATGCAGTGACGCGAGAGACATGCCACAAGGCTCCATTGTTACATCAGTGATTTCATTTCATGTTCATAACATACTGTTTTAGAAAAGCTCGATGCGTAACCGATGTTTTCATTCCAACTATGCTTTCATTGATAAAAGGACACCTGTAACTATTTTTTCAAAAAACATGTGACACATGTCAACCGTTGGCAGCATATGTGGCCAGTGAGCCTGAAGGAATTCTTGGCAACAGCAAGTCCTCCACCCGCGATGCATTTTTCTCCTGATTGTCATCTGATGCAACTTCAACACTGAAACACAGACATTGCATTTTAATTTATTTGCAACACTGGTGAAGGTTGCTTGTAATTCACTTGGATGTTTTGCTTGAAGGGACAATGTAAAAAGAGATTGTGGTCCAGAAAGACAGATAGGAAACCCAAAAATCTCATTTATGTGTCTTATTTATGTGCGCAGGAATAATCCAACATGTTTCCCTTGAACTAAAAAGACCTGGGAGCAGAGATGTGTAGGGCGTTAACTGTGTCCTCATCTGCCCTTTGTCTAATAACAGCACACCGCTGCTGCAGAGACAGAAGAATGCAGTGTATCCAGTGTCTTCTCTGTAGCCTCACATGTCTTCCATTTAAGTGATCCTCACTCCACTTCTGTCTTTCTATTCTCATTTTCACTGCTTTTTGTGTGTGTGTGTGTGTGTGTGTGTGTGTGTGTGTGTGTGTGTGTGTGTGTGTGTGTGTGTGTGTGTGTGTGTGTGTGTGTGCATATCCTCAAATATTACAACTGAGAAAATGTTATGGTCTCTAAATGGAACATCATTTTGGAAATTGACGAAATTCTTGTTTAATTACATTTTGGTACTAATATACATTAAAAAAAATACAATAAAATAATACAAATTATTACATAGACAAATCATGTCATCTTATAATGACATGATTATGATGACATATTGTAATATGACAAACTGCCATAATAGTTGTCTTGCATTTCAGTCATTATAAACATAGTACCTATTAAAACCTGTGTCACCCTAGAGTCATAGTACACACTGTTCACACTGACATACAACAACTACAAAGAGACATAGAACAACAAAAAAGAGACACAAAGCAACTACAAAGAGACATAAAATGACTACAAAGAGACATAAAGCAACCACAAAGAGACATAAAACAACTACAAGGTCTGTTTTGTTCATACCATTTTTGTTTAAGTACGATATGGTACTATTATAATTAAAAAAAGAACATGAAAGAATAATACTAATGATAGAAAACACCTGTAATCCTTTGTAATATGACAAACTGCCATAAAAGTTGACTCTTCTATGTTGGCGGTACCTATTAAAACCTGTGTCACCCTGGAGTCATAGTACACACTGTTCACGTTGGAGCTGATGATGATAACGCTCCGTTGGAGACTGGATTCAGGCCAAGTGGGGAGTCGACTCATGTGCAACAGCAGAATGCACATCAGCTGATGAAAAGGGAAAGACACGAGTATGTTTGAGGCTTTTCATGTATTATTGAAAACTGAAACTGTGTTTAGCGATTTTTAGCAAAACTAGTAATCAAATGGAATAAATTGAGCTTATGGATGGAGAGAGTCGAAACGTGGATTACTGTGCAGGAGTTTCATTAACGAGCAAACACAGACGCCACATTTGAAGCCTTTGGGGAGTGAGTGCTCCACTCTCAAAGATTGTGGGTGGAGAACCATTTTAAAGCAATTATTTGTATTATGATTGTTTGCTTAATTGAAGCATGAATAAAGTAGCACAGCCCACTTTCGAGATGTGTAATTAAAACGCAATCATCGAAAACATAGCAGACAGATCTGGTTCTGTGGCTCCAGTTTGTCTTGCAACTCACAAACAGCGGCCAAATCATTGCGTCAATCGAACAAAAGATGTTTTGGTAAAACCCTTCTTGGTGGACAAAAGCTTTTTAGAAGCCATAATAGAGTTACCGTTTCCAAATGTTGTACAGAGGCTGTACAATACCTAATTTTGCTTTTAATTAACAAATATAAAGAATTGACTTTTTATTCCTGTTGTCATCAGCTGGTTTGGCCTTTATGGCTGTGGAAGTAGCATCTTCTTTAAGATTGCAATGCCAGTCGGTCCGTTATTCCACAACTTTGGTCTATTGGATGGATTGCCATGAATATTAGTCCAGGTGGTCATGGTACCCAGGTGATAAACCCTAATGACTTTGACGATCTCCTGATGTTTCCTTTGGTGCCAACAGGAAGTTGAAAATGTAACTAAATGCCTGCAAAACTGATGACATTGCCCTCAGCTGTACTCAGTGTGTTTAATGCTAATCTACGGTGACCATATTTTCTAACCACCAAACCGGGACACACAAGTGTATTGCATGTTTGTTTGTGTTTTCTCTAGTGCACACACCATAGGAGTTTTTATTAGGATGGGGGATGAAGTACAAACAAAAATACTTTTCCAGTGTGTGCAGATAGTTGTATTTTCATTGCCGGAAACTTTAGGAAGTAAGGAGTTAGCTTCCTGGAGCTCTTTTCTTTTCTACAAGGCAGCTAAAATACAAACAAATCAGTGTTGACTTCAGATGGGTTAGGTAATAATGAGTGGGATGGAACATGATCAACTTGTCAGCACTAAATGTCAGCACTAAAAACAAGATATTTTATATAAATGTATCGATATATTTTATAACAGATATTGGTCCGGACTCAAGACACCCAGTTTGAAATTGGGACAATCTCGACAAATCAGTGCAAATGGTCAGCGTACGTGACCAAATGTTAACATGCTAGCATGCTAAACTCAGATGGTGAGCATGTTAAAGCTAGCACGCTAGCATTGCCAATTGGAGCATGCTGTTAGCATTTAGCTCGAACCACTGCAGTGGCCCATTTGAATGATTTGTATCTAACGCTAGGAACTAACAGGCTTGAGGCACCAAAGTATTTACAGGTGGACTAACACATTGTTGGTTTTGGTCTTTTCATGGGATTTGTTAACAATAAGAAAAATTAAGAAAAACACTGAGCTGAGCTGAACTTCCTGATATCTTATTGTGCAACTGGTCTCCCATTGACAGTTGTTCAAGCTGCACAGGGAATTGTACCAGCTCTTTTATCATAAAGAGCTGGTACAATTACACTGTGGTATGATTATCCTCTGCAAATATGCAGGCCGACCAGTGAGACACACCATCTTGGATCATGAAAGGGTTATGTTATTATATTCAGTATAAACAGATTCCACATCCATACTGAATTTTCTCACGGTTTATAATCACACACAGGCCTCGGGTTTGACAGCAGTAAACTGACGCAGTCAGACGATAACGCCCCACTGGTATGTTTTATATTTCTGCTCATGTGGTGACTGACAAAATCAGGTTTGACAAGTGCATCACCACCTGTCAGGCAATGTTCCCCGTTATGTGGAGACACGTTGGACACGATGTGCTGACAAAACGGTTGGCAAGGTAAACAAAGCTGTATCCTGTATGATTCTGGTCTTTGTAATTATTTCATTATAACTGATGAGAAACAATTGGGAGAAACAATTTAATAAACCAGCTGTTTAATAGCTAAATAAACAGAACAACACAAACTGCTCTGTGAGCAATCGGGGGCGATGTACTAGAGGAAAAAAGTAGGAATTTGCATGAATGGATTAATGAATGGGCCGACCATGCACTGGACCAGAGGCCCAAAGTGTCACGGCTCCCCTGGCCTTAACCTTCATATAGTCATAGTCATTTGAGGAGACCAGGAAGAGACTCAAAATGACCACAAAGCAACACAAAGAGACTCACAACGACTGCGGTAACGGGCAAAATAACCTCAGTGAGACAAAATATGACCAGAAATAAACACAAATCAACTAAAGGCAAAACAGCGGCAAAGAGACACAGGGTGACCACAAATAAACACAAAAGTCACAACAAAGAGACAACGGCAAAACCGACACAAAGAGAGGCAGAGACTCACTTAAACTCAGAGAAGAGGCAGAAACACCTCAAAGAGACCCAAAATGAACACAAATATACACAAAGCAGCTAGAAAGCAAGTACAAAGAGACACAAAGCAACTACAAAGAGAGGCAAAACGGCTTTAAAAAAAAAAAAAATTACACAAGTCAAATACAAAGAGACACAAAGCAAATACAAAGAGACACAAAGCAACTACGAAGAGACATAAAACAACTACAAGGAGACATACAACATAAAGCAACTACATAGATACATTAAGCAACTTCAAAGAGACATAAAACAACTACAAAGAGACACAAAGCAACTACAAAGAGATATAAAGCAACTACAAAGAGACATGCATCAACTACAAAGAGACATACAACAACTACAAAGAGACATACAACAACTACAAAGAGACATACAGCAACTACAAGGATATATACAACAACTACAAAGAGACATAAAACAACTACAAAGAGACATACAACAACTACAAAGAGACATACAACAACTACAAAGAGACATAAAACAACTACAAAGAGACATAAAACAACTACAAAGAGACACAAAGCAACTACAAAGAGATATAAAGCAACTACAAAGAGACATGCATCAACTACAAAGAGACATACAACAACTACAAAGAGACATACAACAACTACAAAGAGACATACAGCAACTACAAGGATATATACAACAACTACAAAGAGACATAAAACAACTACAAAGAGACATACAACAACTACAAAGAGACATACAACAACTACAAAGAGACATACAACAACTACAAAGAGACATAAAACAACTACAAAGAGACATACAACATAAAGCAACTACAAGGAGACATACAACATAAAGCAACTACAAAGAGACATACAGAAACTACAAAGAGACATACAGCAACTACAAAGAGACATAAAACAACTACAAAGAGACATACAACAACTACAAAGAGACATGAAACATAAAGCAACTACAAAGAGACACAACGCAACTACAAAGAGACATTAAACAAAATGAAGCTAAACAATGATAAAGTATCGCTGTAGGAGAGGTTGTGGGGCCTTTTGCATGTCTGGGACCAGGGGGCCCATCGTCTCATAAATCACCCACGAGTATCCCTGAGACCCGTAAAATCATGTCCGACCAACACTTCTGCTTCACAGTAAAACTATTCAGATGGATTCCAGACTACATTCATATATGTATGTCCTCATCAGTTTGTGTTGAAGATGAAGAGAGCGTGATCAGCTTTAGCAAGAGCCAAAAAGAGTGGCATGTCACTTGTCAGTGCCGACTGAGGAGTGTCACGTCACCACTGTATCTGTCGCTTGCGGCTGGTTAAAACGGCGTCAACGCCGCGAGGACTCTCAACTATGTTGAGCATGTGGTTAAACTCAATCTATATTTGGTATATTTGTCCTTTATCAAAGCAATAATAGAAATAATCTTTGAAGAGTTCATTCTTGTGTGTTGGAGATAAATAAGCACGTTTATTTTTTAGGAGACAGTGAATGGCCGACGCACATGAACGCATTAGTCAAATAGTAATTTTCTCCTCCTCCCTCGATGCAACGTTTTGACAGGAGAGAAGATTCCCAGAATACCAATCTTGTCAAAGAAAATTTAGAAATCAGAAGAGGAAATTAAAATTATAAGTATCTTTGTTTGCTCTCTTATCTGAGCACCGACTTGTCAAATCATATTTTATTCTTTCTTTTTATGTTTATTTGTCTGCTTTTCTGACCCGTTGCAATGACAACACTCTGTTTTCTGATCATACACAAGATGTGTGTCTTTATATCAGAATCAGAATCAGCTTTATTGGCCCTGTGTGTACACATACATGGAATTTTACTCGGTTACATGTTGCTCTCGTCGTACATATATACATATTATATACAATAAACAAGATAAATATAAAAAAAGACATTAAAGAAAACAGATTTCTTTTGTATGTTTCTATTAAATATCTAATAAACATAGTGTGTGCTGCTGTTATTACCACAACTAACGCTTCATCACTTGCTGAACCTGCTGACATGCAATGAAATGCACAGTCTTGGCAACTTTGTCTTATTTCCTGTGTGTTTGTGTGCATCTGTGATTGTCCAACTTATTATTAGGATCACATACAACAGGTTTGAAAAACTGTCTATGAAGATAGATTTATTTAAGGTTTCCAGCGAATTATATGAAATGAAGTATGATCAAATAGTTTTTTACTGTTCACACTGTTCTTTTTGTATGACGATGATACACGGTGTCGCACAAATCAATTTAAGAAAGATGACAAGGAAAAAAAGTAAAAGGTCTTTATTTGGCAGGAATTTATCACACAAACTGCAGTGATCATGCGTGTGTGTGTGTGTGTGTGTGTGTGTGTGTGTGTGTGTGTGTGTGTGTGTGTGTGTGTGTGTGTGTGTGGTTGAGGCGATAATACTGATGTTCTCCAGTTGGTTTTCCTTCTTTTGTCGGAGTCTCTTGAGTAAGTCCCGCCTCCCTCCACGCAGCTGATTGCACCCCAAGACTCATGCTGCGCTCCCATTGGCTCGCTTTGCTGCAGGGTCCATACTTGAGCTCAGGTAAAACCTACCTGAGGGCCAGAAGAGAGGGGAGGGCTGTGGAATAACTACGTAGCTTTCAGAGCATTTAAACCGCAACACATCTGTTTTGTACGATAAGTAACCGTTCTGATGGCAGCGAGGGTAGGACTGGCCATGAATCCGCCGCACACGACCGACGAGAGTGCGGTTTTCACGCAGCTGAAACCCGTGAGGATGCCCGGAGCGGACGGCGCCGAGGAGACGTCCGTGTTTGAGGACGTCAAACCTGGGGTGAGAGTCACCGCCGATCGACGGAACCGGAGGTCCGGCCTTTTTTGTTGGGTTGGGGGTTATTTCTATAACTTTATGTTAGAACAGACGCTGTTGCTGCACCTGCTGCTTCAGTCAGAATAAAAGGTCGTTTTCATGACACGAAGCTTCTAATTACCATTTAATTACCATTGAGCCGCATGCTGTCAGGCTGCTGTTACCTGCGAGAGGAGGCAGCTCACCTGGATCAGCTCAGTGGGTTAAAGTCCTCCACAGACACCTGAACACGCAGGTACAGTTCACCTGGAAGCTGTGAAGCAACTAGTGGCAGCTCTGCGATACAGATCCTTGAAATCAAACTATATTTGTATTCCTGTGGTGCAAGTTAGATGTATTCCAGTAGGAAGATGTTGTTTTTAAGACTTGTATTAATGAAATACATACACATAAAGCCCTTACATTTGCAAATTATTACACTTATTACACAAATTATTACACAAGCAGGATTATTGTTGTTAATTGTTGGAGTTAATTTGCCAACAAACAAGTGTTATAGCGACAAGTGTTATAATTGGTTATATAGTTAATACTACCCCAGTAATACCCTGGTGATTTTTCATTGTTTCTCTATTACACACACTAAGCTTCTTCAGAAAGGTTTATTTATACAGTACAACTCACCAACACGTCAATTCAAAGTGCTTTACGTGAAACATTAGAAGCATCGAGATAAAGGTGCAAAAGAAACACATTATAGAAGGACATTTAATTTAAGTTAAAAACACTAAAATAGAACAAGATGGTGAACGTCCCTGCCTACCTGCAGAAGCTGAGCGGTCAGCGGATGTGATCACATGATGCAGAAGCTGGTTGAATTTTAGACAAAGTCTGCTAAATGGCCTCTTCTCCTTGCACCATCGCAATGCTCTGTGTAGATCTGCAGAAGATAATCGGCAAATGCTCTGATGCCATATGTGTGGCCGAGCATTTCAGGAAGCAGCTCGGGTCACGTGCAGTCGCAGAGATAACAAAAAAGTGACCACCTCCTTTTGTGGATCGCAGCAGAGACATAACGGCTGCATCCAAAGTTTGAGCGGCTGTGAATTTGCGCGTGGTCACAACAGACAAACACAGAAGCCTTGGCACGATGCTGGTGTTTGGTAAACAGACCCCGAGGCTCACGCCGCTCCGCTCCTCACACGGTACCACCAACGCAGACGTTTGAGAGGCCAAAGAGGTTTTGGTCACTCTATTGATGCTTTATATCAGCGCTGACGCGTGTGGATGTGATGCCGTCTGGTTCCTGTGTTCCAAAGGAAGCTGCCAATTATTGAATTATTATTATTCATGCTGTATTGAATAAGACTTGAAACTAGAGATTGAGACATAAACTAATGTTTACAATGTTTACTGAGGGAATACATTTAAGAGAGAATTAGAGTCATTTATATAGACTTCTATACAACCATAGGAGTCGCCCCCTGGTGGTCAGGAGAGAGAATGCAGCTTCAACACATGAAGCATAGACTTCTATACACCATAGGAGTCGCCCCCTGGTGGTCAGAAGAGAGATTGCAATGTTTAAGAAACTTCCACGTTCACTCACCGGAGGTCGCCGCCTTTGAATGAAAGCGGTCAGATGCTGGGGCTGTTTGGAACCGACTTTATGGGCACTGTCAACTGGACAGGTGTGATCATTAGATCATCTAACCAGCCTCTCCTCGCTGCAGTCGGACCTCAGTGTGTCACAGTGTAACTCAGTTATTACTCAGTTATTACTGTTTACTTGGGACAGGAGTTTGTGTTGTCTTGTATCGGTCAACAGTCAGGCCAGTAGTATTTTTGTTTTCATGTCTTTCTTTCTTTTTTATGCCAACAAGCTTTGCACTCATTCTGATTGATGACACTGACTTGGATAAATCTTTATTTCAGTTGTTGGTTTAGGATAAAAAAATGTAATAGGTGCTTGATGAATTAAACCTCAAATAAAAAAGGGTTAAGGCGGAAGCTGCAGCTTTTTTATGGCTGCAGATTCTCTCCGCACAAGTTATTTCCTCGTCTCTGTTTTTTTTCCTCTCGTGTGTTTTAAAAACACTGTGTACCTTCTCGGCCTACCATGCTGCAGGAGCATGTCGGCCGGATTGACATGTCATAAACAGAGCGGTATTTTATAGCTGAGATGAACTGCATTGTGGGATTCCACGAATCACAAAGTATTGCTGAAAACATGAACACAGCTTTTTAGTCGTCAATCATTCACTCGAGCATCATGAGACAAAACGCTGTCTTGTTTGCGTGACAGTCTGATTAGTTATGTGCCAACTTACAAGGACACATTTTAACATAAAAACATCATGTGATGCTGCGTCTCTGCAACAACACGCTTTGTGTCACTTCTGTTGTGCTCGAGACACACAAAAATCGACGACATTCGGCCGCGCTTTTCCTCCCGAGTCTCGTTGCTGCAACATGGCGTGCTTCATGTTATGCAAAGCATGACTTTGTCAGGAACAAAGGAGTCAGTTTAAGTTAAATAGTTGCCCCCTCAGGCAAATTAAAGCCAACCGCAGCTGTAGAGGGTTTACCATACATGCTCTTGATTCCCCGTGAATATGCAGGAAGACGCTTTCTCAAACACATTCCTCACAAGTACTCAGGTCGCTCTCTGTTCGTCTTGTTTCTTTCACTCACTGTGCATTTCATCCTCTCTCGTCTCCGAAATAAATGAGTGTCAAACACAGGGTTTCCCTATCAAGCAGAGCACGACAGAGAGTTCTGCCTAAACGCTTTCTCTCTTTTTTCTTTTTTCTTTTTTATGTATGTGTGTTATTGTGTTGGTGGTTTTCAAAGAGCGCTTAACGAAGCCGGTGTCGTGACAGCAGTATGTTGCCCGACCTGTCTGAGCAGAGCCCGCATATCCACAGGCCGCCTCCAGGCTGAAAGCCAGGATGATAAAGGGCCGACCTCATGAGAAAAGTCACAGCGGCAGTGAAAGGCTGCTGAGGCTCGTCAAACATGCAGGTCTCTGGCTTACTCAAGTATGTATTTTATCCCTGTTTCTGTGCGTCCTGCTGAGTGAGTTTTTCAGTAAATGAACTCGCTGATCTTTTTTTGTGACGTCTTCTGCATCGAACACTTGTTTATGAATGAAGTTTGTGAGGAGGAAAGTGGTTTTCTTTAAACACCTGCATGTGCAGAAAATATCTGACGCGTAAATGCTCCAGTTTGTTGACCCGGGGTTTGGTCTGAGATGTTTCTATATTCACCAGTCATCACCTGTACTGGATTTGATGATAACATTCTTCATCATCCTCCCTTGAGTGAAGGGACATGGAGCATTTTAGTCTATAAAGTAGCAGAAAATAGTAATACAATGCACTCTACATCTTCCCAGACCCCAATGAATGCCTTAATCTTCCTCTTGTGTTAGCTTTCTGTTACCATCTCTTATGTTAAATGTCTTAAATCAGCTAATTATGAATGATGTCTCAAATCAGCTGTAAAATACACTAAAAACAATTATATATAATCCAATTTGTTTCTCATCTCCTGGTTACCTTGTTAGGCTTCCTTATCCTTAAAAATATTGTTGTATGTTTTAATATTTTTTGGTGTGGGCCTCTGGGCCTTTTCTTTGTCAGCATACCCCTCGATTTCAATTAAAAAAATGGTAAAATGAACCTCATGATAATCATATAAATAAATACAAAGTTGTTGTGTGGGGTATTAGAACACATCTCTGAAATGAATTAGTTTTATCTATTTTTTTCATTTTAATATTATTAACTATAGTAACATATATGGTGTTATGGGTCAATTTCGACCCATATACTGTATATTTACTTCCAGAAAAAGGCTTGAAAAAAATCCAGCATTAGAATTTTAATACAAACACAAAATGAAAAGCCATAACACAAAATTTTGATTTGCAAGGTCAAACAAACAACAACCAATCAAGCAAATCTTATTTTTATAACTGGGTCGAAACCGACCCTAACAACACAAAAGTCATAATTTCTACCAGAGCATTTTATAATTTAGTGAAACTTTTTTTTTTTTTTTTTATTTAGTTGAAGGTTCCTGACAAAGTCAAAAAGCCTTGATGCAATAACACATTTGTGTGGTTCTTTTATGCATTTAAAAACCTAAAATGTGTCAATGCCGATCCTAACACAAGAGGAAGGTTAAAAATACATCTTTGGTCAACGCTTAAGATGTTCCTATTTCCTATTATACAAAATAGTGCCATTGCTTTATGTAGACAATAATATTCAACGTTCTGTCAGCCAAAGACTAAAGTTGGTCTTGAGTCTTTTGAAAGTTTTTTTTTTTTTTTTAACCCTTCTCACTTTTCTTTCAAGCAGTCCATGTATATATTCTGGAATCAATCTGTTCATGAACCTCGTAATGGCAGAATAAGTAACTAATATGAAACCTATTTCCAGATTCTTCTGTCGTGAAATCACCGATAGGTTTCCTGTGAGACTGAGCGGAGACGGGGGAAGTTACAGAGTAACTTTGTAGCGTACAGATCAAGAGTGTGTTGGCAGTCACGCCTAATGATTCCTGAAGATCAATACTCCGATATGGTTCAGATTGGTTTCCAGCATGTTATTTTAACGTCCCGGCATTGTACGGGGGTCTCCTTTCTGTTTGACTTTGTTTGACTGACCCTCTTCCACATGTCTTCCTGTCTCGTCGGCCTTCCATTAGTGAACCCTTTGGACGTCTTTTTTAAGGGCCTTGTTGCCGACGGACATTTTTCAGGCCACTGAAGGCCAAAATGGTTTTGGTTTGACTAACGATTTGACTTTCCGGAGCAACACACACGCAGCTGCTTTGCATCTGAGCAAGCGTCTGCTGACAACGAGTCTCAGCTCGTCGCCCACACTGATTGTTCATTTGAGGAAGCATGATTCATTGGTTTGGTTCCTTCTTGGGGACACAACATTTGGGAAGATGGACCTGATTTAGATTTGTCTTTTACTTTTTGGACACCTTTTGGACATCTCTTTCTGCTGGTGCCGGTGATTTGGTATCAATAAATACAACAACGTATTGCTTCATGCTGATCTGCAAATTCCTCGATAAATTAAAACCAAAGGTAATCAATGCTCCTCTGATGTTGTGATGCAGATTCCCTCATGTCCTTCCATAAACACTTATTGTAAAAAAAAAAGAAGAGATTTTTTGCAAATATATTCTGAAAGGTTTTATTCAGCTGCATTTTATTAGAGAACAAATGGCCTTACTGGCTGATAAACAAGTATTTCATAGCATCATCCTGTTGCATACACAGACCCATAAACCAGCCTGATTCTCCTGCAGAGCCTCAGTTCCTGAGCAGACCGATAAAAACCCACTGGAGTTGTTTGGTCTAATGATGTCATCGTACCCATCATGCCCAGCCGTGTCTCTGTACCAGACAACACACGCCCACCCACAGACAGTCCGACTCTACTGTTTCTTAATGGCTGTGGTCTGAAAACTCATCTATCGGGAGCTGCAAAACCTCTTGAACGACTGCCACCGTTTACCCTTCATCCGTCTGGGAAAACAATGTTGAATAAAAACAAAAGGTGAAATCATTTTGTGGTGAGCAAAGAAATCTTTTCAGTATCTCTAAACATGTAGTTACGGACAGGATGGAGATGTCCGTCCACATTGTCTCCCAACAACAAGTGTCTTCAGGCAGTTTGAGCTCTATTCGAATGGAAAGTGACTTTATGTCGGATAATTCATGAGTATCTCGTGACGTTTGAAATCCAAACGCCATTAGAAGAGTTCTGGATCAAGGACTGCTCCCCTCTAGCTGCAAGCAAAATTTGAGAAGGACCTTTTCTGTTTTGTGGGACAATAAAAGAACAAAGAGTGGCAAGAAATAAGAGACAGAAATAGGACGACACAAGAAGGTTGGTATTGTCTGGACGAGCTGTTAACCTCAATAAAAGGATGTTGCAAGTTCAGCTCCAAAGAACTCTGTCTCCTAAATGATTTGTGTGATATGATTAATAGCGAAGAAGAGTTTTAAAGACTGTTGACCAACAATGAAAACTAACAAGGTGACGTGAGAAATTTCTGTCAGCTATCAGCCACCTCGGGTATTTTGGAAAGTTAATCCATGAAGACTCTGATAGAACTGTTCCCATACATTCATCATTTACACAGAGGTGTCAAGTAACAAAGTACAAATACTTTGTTACCTTACTTAAGTAGAAATGTTGGGTATCTACACTTTACTGGAGTATTTATTTTTCAGACGACTTTTTACTTCTACTCCTTACATTTTCACGCAAATATCTGTACTTTCTACTCCCTACATTTTAAAAATAGCCTCGTTACTATTTCATTTTGGTTTGTTTTCACTCCGGCTTGTCATCGTTCAAAAACACACACACAAAAAACCTCTCCGCCCCGTTGCCCACAGATACGTGCGCGCGCACACAGGTGAGCACTGAGCACATACACCAGCGGACAGAGAGCGTCGAAAAATATGTCGCGTGAAAAGTAGACCGCTATATCTGCGTTTTAAACGCTCCCAGGGTGAAGATGCAACAGCAGCTCTCATGTGAGGAGCAACCGGAGTTCTCCTCACACCGGAGCAGCTCTCTGAACCCGGAGCAGCTCTCTTGCTCCAGGTGAAAGAGACAAAGTGCTCGTGTCTTCTACCAACAATGAGCTGCTGGCTTCACATATTACAAAAGTACAAAGTTCACGGATATAAAACTAAGTCATTAATAAATACATGGACAAATGCCTGTACTTTCGGGTAAATGGTTACGGTGCGCCGTTAACAGGTTACGCTTGCGCATGCGCGATTTGACGCGACGCCGTGAGCTCCGTGAGCTCGTCTTTTCTTGCTGTTGCGTTTCTCAAAATAAAAAAATAGATCTAAGCTCAATATTGAGCATGAATTGAGAGAGGCCGTATCAAATCTACAACCCCGTTTATAACATATGTGTCGAGGAAAGCAGCTCACTGCTCCACTAATACTGATACAACGTGATGGTTCACATATCTGCACTCATTCTGTTTTGTTTGGCAAACAAAATAAAACAAATATTGTTTTCCACAATGAGCTATTTAGTAGTAACTAAATATGAGTTATTTTTTGCACAGATAGAACTTACACAAAACATTGTCTGATGGGGCAATCTGATTTACTTGTAAGTGATTGCAATTTTCTTTATTCTGTTATTTATAAAAGCACAGATGAGTCACACAATTATGTTATTTACAGAAAAAGTTTGAGAACCACAGCTTTAAGTGTTTGTGTCGGAGTCGCTGCCACCGCCGCCGCCTATTTTGCACTATTACAATACTTATAGGCAACTAGTTATCATGTCTTCTGCTCCATGAAACGCATGTTAATGCTCAGTACATATATGGTACTTTAATGTATTTGCATTGTAATAAAATGTGATAATTTTAAATGGGCATATATGCAGTTGAAACGGGTAGCCTAGTGCATCCCACATTTTTCAACATAACATTTTAAAACATTATAGTCATTATGGCCTTTATAAAAATGATTGTTTTGGGGGAGGTGGGGTAGTGCACTATAGGCCCCTGAAACGCGGCTTAAGAGTTTGTCCTTAATGGAAAAAAAAAACATTCCCCTTACATTACTTTTACTTTTATACTTTTAAGTAGTTTTTAAACCAGTACTTTTACACTTTTACTTAAGTAAAAAGCTTAAGTTGATACTTCAACTTTTACAGAAGTATTTTTAAACCCTAGTATCTATACTTCTACTTGAGTAATGAATGTGAATACTTTTGACACCTCTGCATTTACAGTATGTGTACATATATGGAGATTTATGAACATGCAGTATGTTGGGATATATATATATATATATATATATATATATATATATATATATATATATATTTATATATATATATATATATATATATATTTGTTTATGGACGTGTGTGTAAATCATACATTAGCATAGAAGCATAAAACTCATGTTTCACGCCGGTAACTTCAAAGACAAATGCCTCATTTTAGAATAAGTGTTTGGTGTCTGCACTAAAGTGTAATAGCGATATAAAGGTATGATCAAATGTTTTATTAAAATGTATCGATCCTCAGTGGATTGTGTCCAGTTACCTCTTGTCTTTACTCGTCATTGCCACCGTATCTCTCCCTCTATTAGCGGTCATAAAACGTCGCCACAGTCTCAAAGGTTTTGTTTTTACTCCGATGACCCCGTCATGATTTCTGCTCTGTTGATTTGCAGCGAGCCGACCGGGGGGCCCTCGACACTATCAGCTCTTGTCTTTTATTTTATGGAGATCCAAAGGCGAATGGCCACCGTTTCTCTGCATTCCTCAGAGCCATAAAGACAAACTGGTGTGCAGACACAGCCATTTGTTTAGCAATTATCAGGAGGAGGGTTCAGATGAAGAGGGCAGACCTGGTAGCTCGGAGCCTTTTGAGGAAGAGGAGAAGGATCAGAGTATTGCTTCTTTTATTTTGTCTTTCTGTAATAAGATGTATTCAAATACAAACATACAAAAGAGAGAGAGAAGACGAGGAATAAAGTCAGCAGCGAACACCATGGATTTGTTTGGTATCTCACTCAAAGTTACTCCTCTTTTTTTTCTGTGTCAATTTTTTTGCATAATTTGGAAAGTCTAACTTGTGCAGCTGGAACATGAAACCTCATTCTTCACGAGTCTCCCGGCACAATTTCCTGAAGACAGATTTGTGACATTAATAACGTCTTTTAGTTCTGATGTGTACAGATCAACAGCAGCCAGTGCATTCGCTCAATGAGAGTAGAGCCCTGATTGGTTGCACAGGTTGTCTGCGTGTTTTACAACAACCAGTGATCTTCCATCCAGTAGATCGCTAATCTAACTGTGTTGTTTCCTGTGAAGACATAAGTTTACTTTGAAATGCAGTAATTGAGAAATTGAGCAGAAATTGACATGTGTTGATGGACTTGAAAAACATGTAAAACGACATGAAAACGTATGAAAAATGAGGAGTAACTTTTCGTAGGATATCATACAAACGGCTGTATGATGATACGTTGTACAATCGCATCAGCTGAATGATGCAACTTGACAAGATGTTCAGGGGAATTTACTGGGAACTTGTCACTTTGATGATTATGAGGGGAAAAAACACAATTTGTAAACAATAAACACTGATATGTTAACACGGGTAGCCGTTCTCTCTGCAATAAAGAAGACAAAGGTTCTGTTAGAATGGACATCAGATTGGCTGAAAAGTGTGGAAACTCCCACTCCATCCCATAAACCTGAACAGAACTGATAAGAGACTGTTTGTTATCAGGCAGAAGGATTCATAGCGGAGCAGTTGTACATGTTCTCCAATTATTAACCGGGTCTTAGCCCAAAGATATTCTGCTTGTTTACCACGTAGAAAAATCACACAAAGACATTTTAAATCGTAGTTCATCGACTGGCTTCCTTTGAGGTCGCCGAGCCTCTTGTGTCACGTGTCTGCGGTCATTAACCTAACTTCCAGGGCTGTTTTAAAAAACACTTGTAGGACAAACACTAAATAAACACCCACGCCATCTTATTGAAAATGGCAGAGTTTCACTTTAGCCGTCAGAAATTCATAATAATAATAATAATTGGAATGGTGGAGTCATACTGTTCTTTATTGTCCTTTGTCTCTCTGAAAAAGGAGGAAGAGGAGGCACTCGAGGGGCTCATTATAAAAGATTTATAATTTAATAATATATGTTCTTAATCCAGAGATTGGCTGTGCATGTGTGGAAATTTAGGAGAATATTTTGTGCATTTCTCCTATGTCTCATGTCTCGTGTCTCATGACCACCCTTCAGACTCGTGAGTAAAAGCGTCCGTAAACAACTTAAAAATGTTTGTATCAAAGCGGTACCGCTGTGAAGGAAGCTGCAGCAGCATTGACCTCTCTCTCTGAGGTTGACAGCGAGAGGGATGTACAAGCAGGGGAAGTGACCAAGGGCACCCGAGGGTGCCGGCTGCCAGCAGCCTAGCAGCACAGCACAGGGCCGGTTTGTGTCCATGATGGGGCTCACAGGAGGGAGGGCGGAAGGAAACAGAGAGGCTGTTTTTGTTTTGCTCAGTAAATACCCCAGACTCTAATTTCACAGAGCGCTCAGATTGCACCGATCTCAAAGCAATGTGAGTTCACCAGCAACGAGCGATGGGGCGACTGCACAAACACACACAAATACTTCCACAGACAAAAGTACGCACAGAGAATACCCCAAAAAGTGCCAGTTATTTACTGCACATGACTACTTTTCCATCAGAATAACTCTGAATTCCTTTTTTTATTTCGAAAGTGCTTTCAAAAGATATTCTATGAAATAAGAATCTGCATCTTTGCAATACCTCAATGCCTCAGTACACGAATCCTTCTGCAGTGTTCTGTAATCGACAATATAAGGTTCTCACATGGTAGCTCTAAGATGAGTCACTTCCTGGATGCCTGTTGTATTTCACACTGCATGAACTCTGCATGAACCATCAGACTGACTTAGTTTAAGTCACTGATTACGTTGTCTCGCTGCATCGATGCAGAATCAAGTCATTTCCACACCTGTAGCATCCAGCCTAAATACCATTCATAAAATATTTGTTGCTTCTTCTATTTTTCACTTGACCCTCTTGAGTTCTGGTTTCTTTCCATTGGCGTAGTTTTCATCCTGAGCGCCACGTTGGAAAAAACAAAAACAAAAATTCATGTCCATAAACATG
>NC_136590.1:22265122-22305122 GCF_910589615.1 Taurulus bubalis | reverse complement strand
GCAAAACAATCTCTTGTGATATATAATAATAATAATAACTTTATTTCTATAGCACCTTTTAAAAACAAAGTTATCTGCTCTACAGAGAAGCAAAGCATATTCATACATTACTTAAATACCAGTAAACAAAAAAGGACCATACCGTAAAGGCAATGAATACAACAAAACAGTGGAACAATATAACTGCATAAAAGATCATAAAAGGACATAAAAGGCCGACATCACCTAAAAGCAATTCTAGAAAAATGGGTTTTAAGATGTGATTTAAAAGAAGTTATTGATTATTCTGCTTGTACATTGTTAGAGATATAAAAGACCTTTATCCAGAGTGAAGATCCTCCTCTTGTAAAGCAAGAGGCATGGGGAGAAATTAAACTAGTTTTAAACTCAGTCTTAGGGAATTACCAATGATGGGTCGTCATAAATAACCTTGTCTCTCCTTTTGTTCTTTCCCAGGTTCGATTAGATTTGGACAAATACCTCCCCCAGGTCAACAGTCCTCTCCTGAGCAACCTGATCGATTCCGTGGACAGGAAATACCGACGAGACAGCGCTTCCGTGGTCGACGACTTCTTCTCCGAGGACAAAAGCCCCGCGCCCTACAGCCTCAACATCAACTTCATCCTCCCCAACACCACTCACCTTCGCACGGGCCTCTACCGGCCCAACACCAGGACTCTCACGCCGCAGCAGATCAAGACAGAGCCCGGGCTGGAGGTGCCCTGCTCCATCTCCACCTCGGGCACCCAGGCCCTTCCGGACTTCACCTCCGTCTTCAGCCTGCCACCCGTCGTAAACAACGTGTTCATCAAGCCGGACATGAGCTCCGACGTGGTGGTGAGTGTCCCTGCGGGGTCCCAGCTGCATCAGCAGCAGCAGCAGCAGCAGCAGCAGCAGCAGAATATGGACACGGAGCTCCACATCGGACCCCCAGCCCCCCAGTCGCAGGTCTACCATATGCCCATCGCCGGCTGCGCCGACCTCACCATGACTCTGTCGCACGCCAGCCCATCAGCACACGCCTCCACGAGTGGCAGGACCATGCTGAACCTCTGCAACGTCGCGTCGCCGACGACCAACACCAACTACATGATGGAGCACCAGCTGGCGCAGCACCACGGGTACTACCAGGTCTCGCCCACCAACTCGTCCCAGCACACGGCGCCCCACAGCCTGCCGCCCTCGCCGCCAAACTCTCAGCCGGGGAGCCCCGATGGTCAGCTGGAGCTGCTCCGGTTAGCACCACAACTTCCACCGCCGTACCAGCACCGTCTGGACGGGATAAAGGTGACGGGGTTGTCTCCGCACGCCATGCTGATGACACATGGACAGGGAGTCCTGACGGGTCCCAAATACAACAGGCGGAACAACCCAGAGCTGGAGAAGAGGAGGATCCACTTCTGTGATTACCCAGGTCGGTGTTTTATCTGCATTTCAATTTAGAATGTATCACAGTAAAACCGTCGCCTCACAGCAAGATGGGCCCAAGTTCGATTACTGCGCTAGACGGGTCTTCTGTGTGGTGATTGCATGTTATCACCTCGTCAGCACGTTTGATATAAGAATAATTTTGCATACAGGTGGATTATAATCATCCCCTGGTTGTCTGCTTTTGTCGAGGATTTGACTGCTTTGTCTTAAAGCTAAACAGATTTTTCTGCCAGGTGACTGTCCCTGAATGTAAGGTATCTTACTTACTTCATCATTTGCACGCTGTATCATTGGCCAGTAACAAATGCACTCTCTGCAGAAGCTATTTGTGTGAGTTAAAAGTGCCACTGCGCTCAAAGCTTAATCTGTTTTATTTTGTTTGTGAGTGAACTTTCAATGTCCAGCTGATGACATCACCTGAAATGGATGAAATGGGCGTTTCGTGCACACAAACCCTTCTTGATTGTCTGGTTCTTACCTCTCACTCGATAACTTGTGTTTGTGCTGAACTTACACACTTTGCCTCTGCATTGTAGCCTGTACCTATGATCACATGCGCGGCATACAAAACAATGTGCAATCCAATATCTGCCCTTGACTTTATTAACAGTTTGCCACACAAATGAAAATATGTTTCAACCACTCCGACGAGTTGGTTTAAATGGCTCTCTACCGATGTGAATGTTGTGTAAATAAGCTCCACTCCCAAAGCAAAAGCACAGATGCAAATCTGTCAGTAAAATGACAAACCAGGTTGCTGTCATACTTGATAACAAACTGCAAGAAGGAATGAGACCAATAATTTTAAATGATTCATCTGGGTTAACTGTCTGTGTTCGTCCCCTAAAACAAAACAACTCTAGAAACAGCACCTTCTACATCATGGACAAAGTACATTTTGTGTCCGTTGAGCACATGTCAGCCAAGCTCACGATCTCTCTCTCTCTCTCTCTCTCTCTCTCTCTCTCTCTCTCTCTCTCTCTCTTTCTGTGGTTTCTTCTCAGGCTGCTCCAAAGTTTACACAAAGAGCTCTCATCTGAAGGCACACCAACGGACGCACACAGGTAAGAAAACACTTCTCTGTGGGTTTAATTTGAAGTATTGTTTCTCTGCCATGACATATAACTGCTCTCTGCTGTCAGCTTTCTGACGGGTAAATCTGAAGGGTCGGTTCCAGCTACGACTTTCATGTATGTACAGCTCAGTCAGAGACTCTTCAGACGCCTTCGACCACAATAACTTTCCCCCTGGAACTATAGGAACCTAGAGGAACTCCTTGGGTTTCGACTGCAGGGATCAGGGTCTAAATAGGGTACATTATTTTACCCCCCAAAAGGCCCAGGTGGGAGGTAGTACTTTCCTAAAGGGATGAAGAAATCTTTGAGTTCCTTGAAAAGTAGTTCCTTGGACTAAAGGGTTAATATTAAGTCTCAAAGAATAACTTTGAGAAAAGTTTGTATGATTTGATGTTATGGGTCAGCTCATGGCTTCTGGTGGTTGAGCAGAAATTCAAGTAGCAGATACCAATCGGTTAATGCAAGCGCAACGAGCTAATTTTAATTATCACCAACATCTCCTGCAACAGGTGACTGGATTCTGATTGGAGATTCGGTCACGAACTGATAGCTATAGGATTGAAAATAGTAAATACAACTTGTGTAATATGTACAAATCTGATCTCTCAGGTGCCGTGCAACCTGATGTGTGGTATTAGTACTTTTACTGTAACAAATTATTTTCACTGTGAGCTAATAGAACTTTTACTCAATTAATGAATCAATTATTCTTATCTTAAAATCACATTTTAAGTTCTGAGAATTGGCCAAGTGAAAGTTACGATGTCCCAGAAAATCCATTGTCTTGCGCAGGTTCTTTTATCCACAATGATGAGGATTTGGACGAAGTTGCACAAACTCCCACGCGTGTGTCGCCTTGTGAAATCCTATGTATTATCTAGTTCTATCTAAACTAATCCTGGGATTGAGCTTCAGCTTGTTTTTTTGTATTTTCCATATTTTGTCACATTACTAGTTTCGATACACCCAGTAACTAAGACGGAACACAATGAAGAGTAGAAATAACACAGAAGCTGAAGAGTTTTCACATGCTCATACCTGTCGTCTGACTTCCTCAGAGGGAGGGAACAAAGAGGGAGGGAGGAGGGGAGGATGAAGGAAAGAGGGGGGAAGAGGAGGGAAGACGTGCTGGTAAAACGAATGCCAAACCAGTTACTCCAGCTTTTCAGTCCCTTTTCTTGAGGGGGGTTTGCAGAATGGGGGAAGGTTGCCTTGTGTTTCCCTTCTGTAAGATGAAACCTGTGGACTCCCAGCAGCGTCATACCTGGAGTTTGGAGATTTACTCATGCGATAAAAAGCTGCAGTGAGAAAACCGCGACGGAGAGAAAGACAGCATGTGAATGAACGGGCGGAGAGAAACCGGTCTTTCTGTTGTCGTTGATGAGATGAAACTTTATGGATGCCAGTGGGGAAGTTGAGCTGTTGCAGCAGGATATAAATAGACTGTAAAGTATGCAGTGAGAAGAGTAAACAAAAAGGTCAGGTTTCTAGTGTCGCTGTTTCTATCAGCACACGGTCACACAGGTTTGAATTGTAATAATTCGAATGAAATTAAAACTCTGTGAAGCAGAGAGGAACACTTTGTCTTTAACATACCACGATAGTGGATTTATCTTAAAAAAAATGTTTGGCACCTGGAGGAGTTTTTTTTTTTATTAACATGATATCAAATTAATCAAATTGTCCGTTTCCCTGATGGCACATGTTTGTGTTTCTTCATGCCGGGCTCCATGTTTCTGACTGACTGGGTGACCAACACATAATTCATATCAGTATGTGCAACAGTTTTAAGGAGATCAAATGCGTTATTGGTTCCCAACTTTTTGGGCTTTTGATTCCTCAAAGTTTTGACCACAGGAACTCCCCCCCTCCCCTGTTATTTTACTCAAAAGTGCCTGATCTGGGGGTGTTCGTTGGTGTGGGGTTTGCAGCACTGAAACTTTGCGATTGTAAACAGCAAAAATAAATGTATTTTAAGTGTGCAATAAGGCCCACGGCTGGAACACTGCGTGTACAATCACATGAATCCGAAACAGGCGACACATGCAACCGGGCAAAACCAGACTTGCCTCGTCTTGTTTTTTTTTATTCAGTTGATGGTGACTCATCGTAAAGAAATATTGGGCTGACGGTTCCCAACTGCAGGAAATATTCCGGGCAAATCAAGCCAAGATGAAAACAACATTGACCAGAGTGGACGTGACATGGATCTCCAGTCATATTCTGCCACTTCTCTCCTTACCGCCTCTAAAGAAACCTGCGCACCTGTGTGGTGATCTGGATAGACCCCCCATTACTGTTGCTATAAACTGGTTCATCTTGTGTCTCCGGATCAGACGGTTCACTGTTGATGAGGGTTATGCTGCATCCTCTGAACTGTGGAGGACCTCAAGGCTCAGTCCTCAGCCTCCTTTTTATTTTCAATCCGTGTTATTTAGAACAAATCCTAGCGTTTCTTCTCCAACTCAAAGGTCAAAAGATATTACACATTATATTTATGACTGTAACTTGTAAAGTTATCCAGTCCTGCATTAACTTATAGTAGTCTTTTTTTCTTCTTTTTGTTCTCTGACTTTAGAAAGTTATTCATGCTTTTATCTTTTCCAGAATTGATTAATGAAGCTATCTGTTTGACTACTTAAGTGGAAAAGCCTGCTCACACCTTCAACTCATACAGTCGTCTATCCAGCAAATATAAGAGATAACAAACCATAACATAACACCAGAGAAGGAAATACAAATGAAAAAGAACTGAAAGTCTTGACGTTTGAGAAGCTGAAACCAGTAAATCTTCGCGGAAAAGAGGAAGTTTGTTGCTGTGGATCCACTAATGGGTAATCATTTCGCTTTAGTGTGTCTATGTTTGCATGAATGTGCCAGAAGAAGTATTTCTACAGTTTATTCCTGTCGTCACTTTGACAGTAATTGTTATCTACATGTTGCATCAGCGTTCTGTCACTGCAGACAACCTGAAATGTGGCGGAGCGTCAGCCCCCATTTATGTATGTTACGACTCACTGGAAGTGAGGTATTACTTTTCTTTCCTTAAGGCCATAGTATCAGGAAGTTCTCTCTCTCTCGCTCTCTCTCTCTCTCTCTCTCTCTCCTTTTCTCTCTCTTTCGGTCTGTTTCATTGAGTATCACTTTCATTTTCTTCACCAAAGTTAACCTAGTTTTTTAAATCACTATCGAGGGAAGTCTTCTTTTCACAAGTTATTTTTACTACGAAATCAAGTCATGCTGACTGCAGGTTTGCTCCCGTTGTAGATCCTGTATAAATATATAAATATATATAGTTTCAAGCAGGTTAGGTCTACTGAAAAACTCTTGATTGGTTTAAATGTGTTGTTATCTGCATGAGACACAAGTTTAGAGCTTGATGTACTAGACTAGGTTGCTTCACAACTATTTACTTAGTAGTTAGAAGTACTTCTAAACTATGTTTTAATACTTTACTACTAATTTTTACTACTATATATTCTACCATATTTGTAATATATATTGATTTTATGCTACTTTTTACTTCACAGCATTTCTTAAGAAGTATACTTTTTACAGCGCTGCATTCATTAAGTTAAAATTGACTTTTCAGATTTAAATTTTACATAGAAAACATATGAGGAGATAATGAAATATGATGCACTGCTTTACCCTTAAACTAACCAGTCATGTATAAACAAATTCAAGCGTTATTAATGCATGACAGGGGTGCCTTTTGATTGTCGTGTAACGGAACGGCCGATCTCCCTCCAGCCAGCTGCCACATGTTTAGGTTTTGAGGCGGTATAATATATAGATATAAATCATCCTTTCCTCTTTCTTTGGAAAGCCTGTGACGGGTATAAATAGAAACAGGACGTCGGACAAAAGTTCAGCTCAAAGCGGTCGCTCAGTTATGGACAAAATGCACAAAAATAGATTTTTGAATAGTTCGAACCAACTGTGTATTTTTTATGGTAATATTCAAACATAATTTTAACAGCCTGCAGGCGGGTCTTCTTCCTACGGGATTTAATTTGCACTCGTGTTGCTAACTTTTTTGCTAACAGTTAAAAGTTTACGGGCGGGACTCGCTCTTGTGTGTGACGGTTGGGCATGAATACAGGAAATGGCTTCATCAAGGCATGAACCACCTGTCGAGGTGCATGTTGTGGGAGTCCATTGCTATCTGTGGCCATTGACTGCCCATTTTGCCCCTCCCACCAGTACGAAGGGGGGTCAACCTTGACCGTGGACTCAGCAGCTATTTGAGCTCTGCACGTCGACTTTTGTGTGTGTGTGTGTGTGTGTGTGTGTGTGTGTGTGTGTGTGTGTGTGTACACATGTAAAGAGTGGAGTGCTATCAGGGAACCCTCCAGCCCTCTTCACAAACACTGAGCTGATAAAGCTAAGAGGCCCACAAAGAGTTTATGGGCGTCCCGGAGAGCCGGAGGTTGTTTGCTCTTTGACTCAGTAAAAACAGGCCGAGATGATTGTAAAATGTTATTATCATACTCCCGATGTATTAAAGGAGCCTGTGAGTGTGATTTGACGTAGAATAAATATGTTTGCATGTGCTTGCCAAGATCTGGATATTTTATATTGAAAGTTTATTACACTGGGATTTTGTCAGTTG
Source organism: Taurulus bubalis (assembly GCF_910589615.1). Taxonomy (NCBI): domain Eukaryota; kingdom Metazoa; phylum Chordata; class Actinopteri; order Perciformes; family Cottidae; genus Taurulus; species Taurulus bubalis. Next base: position 22,298,000 of record NC_136590.1, on the reverse strand, counting down.
CATTTAGGAAATTGAATAAAGTTTAATATTGGAGGGTCGGTCTTAGTAAGACCATAAATTAAGTTAAGATTGAAGGTATAGAATTGTGTATTGCGTATCATGACTTGGGTTACAAAACAATATATCGCGATATTGTAAGCCAATATTTTGTTATTTAAAAAAAATCTAATTTAATGAAAACTGTCATAGTATAAAGAACGAGCACAGTATATAATCACAACATTCATCAACTACATCAGCTACTTAATGCACAATCTGAGTAAAGGAATACAAGTTTTGCTTGCAGGATTCTTTCGGCAAACAAATTAAGTATATACAAAAAAGATTGTATATATTTCGTAGCTATTGATTCAAAATCAATTTGGTGTTTTTGAGAATCGAAACAGTCTCACAAAACATAGCATCATGATACTTAAGTGTATCGATATTTTCCTACACTCCTTATTAAAAGGTGCCGTATCCAAGCAAATACGGTGGAAGAATAAAGACAAACAGCACTTACTTTTCTCCATGTTTTTCATTTATTTTAGCTTGATTCAAACCTTATTTTGTCTTTTACTTTAAAGTGATAGCTGCAGAGATACATCTTTAATTATCAGAAGAGAAGTTACACATGTTTCATGCAGAGTGACTCAAAGCCCCTGTTGAAATACATTTATATATATATATATATATATATATATATATATATATATATATATATATATATATATATATATTCCTACAAAAGTCACGTCAGCGTGTAACAAAAGCCTTTTTTTTGTCCCACAATGATGGATGTGCTGTTACACTCAATGTACTGTTTAAAAGTGTGTGTTTTGTTGTGTTTGTGTGAGTGAGAGAGACTCAGTGTTTGTCCATTATGGGTCATGACGTATTCAATAACTCATTAGTGTTTATGTGCGTTTGTGTTTGAGAAAGAAAGAAAGAGAGATAATAGTTGATCGTTTTTAATCAGCCACCTGATCAAACAGCTGCTGCCTTTCAAAGGACCGGCAGACACCGAAACCTGTGTTAGTTAAGACTAATTCATCCATAAGAGGCTGAAAAAGTGGGAGAATAGAAAGATGCATCGCTAAAAGTACAAAATAAAATCACTGCAGCCAGCTGAAACATTTCAAAAGACAAACCATGTTTCACCAATGCTTTAGTAATTGTTCTCCTTTAGAATAAAGGAAAATGCTAGCGTGGATGGATGGGTCAGGGGTAGGTTTTTTTTTCACCTGACCTTCTGGCAGCTTGTTTAGGAATATATACCACTCAAGTGTGTTTGTTCTGTGTGTGTGTGTGTGTGTGTGTGTGTGTGTGTGTGTGTGTGTGTGTGTGTGTGTGTGTGTGTGTGTGTGTGTCGTGTTTCACCAGCCCGCTGTAATAATAGTCTGCGCTTTTGACCCCGACAGCGCAGCTATAGAGCAAAGCCAAACACACCTGCGGCTCGAGAGCCTCAGCCTTTTTATATGGAGACATTTGTACGCTCCACCTCTACACACACACAGACACACACATACATACACACACACACAGACATCGAGAGCGATTAACTGTAGAAACTGGATATTGTCCTGATAGGAGGCTAGAGAGCCTCTGATGTTTGCGGTTTAGCAGCTTGTTGGATTCAAAAAGGCTTCTGCCGTGTTTAGAATCACTTTAAAATGAGTGTTGGACTATTAAGGATGGGATGTTTGAAAGTTTCACACAAAAAACACCCTCTATCATCCTTATTTTATATTCTTCCTATCAGCGGACCCCCCTTGTGCTCTTTGGACCCCCATTGCTCCGCTAATGGCTGTCACTGGGTGATTGATGGTCAATAGCAGTGGCTATCTAATCAGCACTAACGAGGTTCACGCCGCTAACGAGCGCTTGACAACCCAAACAGCCAAACTCCCTCAACACCGGCTGATGAAAGAGTTTCCTTCTGGGACCTTTCAGCCACTTAGAGATCACGTTTTGTGGCATTAATGTGAGGAACTCCAAGAAAACAAAAAGACACATAAAATTATCAATTAAAACATTATAGGCTTCCACAACACGTTTTCTGTCAGACTAGTGGAAAGATATATTACTTTATATTTATGCGTCTGTAGATTTCTCCTAAATTCACCAAAAGTTACCGTTAGAAAATGTCTCATTTGCATATTCAAACATGAAATTTCACATAGCATATTTAGCCTCTTTTATACAATATTTATAACTAAAAACATGGAGAAAATGTATGGGTTTTTTTTGTCTGTCGAGTATTTCCTGCTTTCTGGAGTGAAACAAAGAGATATCCAAAACTCCCTCTCTAAAAACATGAAACAAGAACATGAACCTGACTTTATTAATGTAAGAAATCAACTTGATATTAAAACAGTTTAAGACAGTTGTGTCTTAAACATATGACTTAAAGAAAAGACTCAACAACATACAACATGCTTATTTAAAAAAATAAAAAAGGATTTTAGTTGACAAATATATCAATTTTATCCCTTTAACTTTAAGAAGACACGTTATTAAAAACACTCACAGCATTTCATACTTTATTGTGACGTGAACTCACACATGAAAGTGTGGAACCACAGTTGAAGGGGCTTTATTGTTGAGTTATCTCCTCCTCCGTGTTGTTTCTGCTCATTCCTTCCATTGATTCTCTGACATCCATTTTCACCTCGGCTATGAAAGATGACTTTTTCCCCCCGTTGTGTGCACACACCAGCCTATTCAGCAGACCTTTTTATTCTCTTTGTTGATGATTAGCTCACTGTGTGGCAACCGCAGAGAAATGTCAACGATTGGGTGGGGTGGGATAAGTGTTGTGTTAAGATCTTGGCTCGTTGTTACAGGTTCTTTTTTTATCCAGAACTACCTTATAACTACAAAGAAGTGCTTTATCAGTGCATTTGCTTTTTTTTCAGTGTTTTTAAATTGTCGTACGCTCATTGTTTACGTCCATGTTTGAGATTGCGTGAGATTCGAACAAATCGGGTGCACGCTCATTAACCCTCGAACCCCGAAGCACTTATTTGCTCCTCTCACACTTTACTCTCTGTGGCCTGGAGTTTCACAATAAAAGTCCTGCATCTCTATGGAAACAGCACAATCATGGCAATAAGTAGCAATAATAATAAAACAATTACAATCTTACAAAACTTTTTTTAAACACAATTTTAAATGAGACATCTAGAATATAATATCACAATTGTAAGCTTAGTTTTGGTTACTATTTCTGATGTACCGCACATGATGTGTTCAAGGAACGTTGGAAAGATGAAATCTGACAATAATGACTTTTTTTACAGCTTCTGATAAAGATAAATGGTTTAGTTTGGTGGTTGTTTAGAGAAAATTTGTTTTTTAATCGCGTCCAGAGGGTTTTAAAAAAAGGAAGAGTAAGAAGCAAAAATAACAGGGGACTTTTATTGTAAAGAGTTTATAGGAAATTAAATGAAACAAAATATATATATATACGGTTCACCTGCTGAAATTCTTTAAATGATACTTAAAATGTAAGTGCTTTCTTCCTCACACTTTTATTTATTTTATTTTTAAAAGAGACGTTTTCTGTTTAGTTTTTTTATGTCAGCTACATAGTCTGTATGAAATGCGCCATACAAATAAATATTAAATAAGTATAATTGTTCTATCCAAACAGACGGGTTGCATTGAAGTGTGGACTCTGAAATAAAGACAAGCGTAACCTCGAGAGAATAAAACTGCAGACATACTGGAAACAAGTGTTGTTGTTTTTTTAAAGGAAACTTTATTATATTAATTAATCATGGTTATGGCTGCAACAGTGCATCTTTTTAATGTGTGAATGAAGCAATCAAGTTCTCTTTTGTCTTAGCTTCTTTTTGTCTCAGAAGTGGCTCCGTGTGATTTAAATCTCGGCGTTCGGCTTCATGGAAATGAGCCGAGTGTTTACAAGAAGGGAGCCGTGAAAAACCACAAACTCTCGCCCACGCTGCCAACCGCCATTGACCCCGTTTAGAAACACATCCACACGTTTGTCACTCGCACTTTATTGTGAAGGTACAGTTTGTTAATGTTACCAATGTTAATGTTACAAAAGTCCTTTTTTTTGGGTTTAGGTAATAAAAGTACTTTGTTTGGTTTAGGCAACAATAGTACTTGGTTAGGTAAAGGTAATACATGTACTTGGTTAAGTTTAGGCAACAATAGTACTTGGCTATGTTTAGGTAATAAAGGTACTTGGTTTGGTTAAGGTAACAAAGGTAACAGGTTTTGGTTAAAGCAAGTTCATTTGTTATGTAAAATAAGACAAAGCTGACTCGGTTTCACACGGACACAAACATCGTTCTGCTGGGGGAAAGTCTGTGTTTGTTATGGTCCAAGTTGCCAATGCCCCGTCCTCTCCTTTCTCCTGCAGGTGAGAAGCCGTACCGCTGCACATGGGAGAGCTGCGACTGGCGCTTTGCCCGATCGGACGAGCTCACCAGACACTACCGGAAACACACCGGAGCCAAACCCTTCAAGTGCATCGCCTGCAGCCGCTGCTTCTCGCGCTCCGACCACCTGGCCCTGCACATGAAGCGCCACCAGAACTAACTGCCACACGATCACGCAACAGACATGACGGCCACCTGAACTTAACTCACGGTACCAAAATCATCCCTGTGCACCCTGTGTTTTACTCCGGCGCTCCTTGCTAACATGAAAAGAGTGATAGTAGACAGCTAACGGTGTCCTCAGTCAAAGAAAAGTGCAAGGATCTTTACATCTGTTGTGGACTTCTCAGCACATTTAATGGCACATGAAATGGCACAATAATGAATAGAAGTGGAGAGAACATAAGCAATATTATGCAGTAAGACAGTTGTCATGCCAAGTTAAACAAATTTAAAAATATATTTTTCACAAATTGGAATCCAACATTGTTTTTGTGTTACCAATATTGGGGTAAAAAAGACGCCCCAGGTTTTCACAACCTCTATGTGTCCTCACCTGTCTGCTCGGCGTTCGGCAGCCTGCACTTCAGAAGTTTAGATTTTTTTTTTTTTTTACAAGATCTGGTTCAAGCAACAGTTTATTTTGGGTCGAAATTTTAAATGAAATTTTTTTAGGAAATGTCACATTTTTTTTCCCACCCTTTTGCAAGTATGAGTTATTATTCAAGGAATCCTTCAGTAAATAGTGTCATTTCTGGGATTTTCTTTTCTTTTTAAGAAAAGATGCTTATTCGAAACTCCTAGCTGGTTTTGGAGGTTCAGAGTTTCGTTGTGCAAACAGAACTGCCGTGGACGTATTATTACTGAGACGATACCAGCCGTCTGCTATCAGTCAGTTTGCTGAAGTCTTAACACCGGAGCTAATGATCCACCAGGGACTCAGAGATGATTTTGGTGTCTGGTCTCATCACTAAACAGTTGAAAAACATGCACTGGTCCAACTCGTAAAAACACACTTTCACACACTTTCACACACACTCAACATGCATTACTTTCTGCCAATATGGGTCATCAGGACTGTGGCGTCAGCCTCCTTCTGATCACATCGTGGAAACACTTCCTTCTCTTGTAAACAACATGAACGGTTTGTTTTCCCATAAATCTACCATCATCATCATCATCATCATCATCACTGCCACCATCTTTTATCATGACGTATGAACTTTCAAAGAGGGGTGGAGATGTACGTCCCTCCATCCTGCCGTTGTAAATACCTGTTTATAAACGTGTGCATATGTGTGTCTGAGAATACAACGAATGTAATGAGATTTATACTTGACAACCTTTTTTTATTTGTATTTTTTTATTTTACATCAAATGTTAATATTAGTAATATTCCATGTTGAATTTCCCTGAAACAAATAATCGACACAATCAGAGAACTCTCTGTGGAAAAGTTAATAATCGCCTATTCGTGCTTGTTTCGGCACACGTAATACCTGTCGAGCTCGGAGAGCGGAGGGATTCGCCAATGTTTGTATCCATGACACTACCTGTTGCCACGGCGACCAAGCTCCTCTGACAGTTTGCGGTTTTGCTTGCCGTTTCTATTCAGCGCCGGGGTTTTATATTTTTTTCGGGGTTTTTTTTTATTTTATTTTTTTCTCCTGTATTTGTTCAACACTTCAACTGGAGAAAGTTTAATGTGCAGTGCGGCTGCACATTAAAATTACACTCTCACTGATCGCCTGCAGGCTGCTTGGATGGCCGATTAACGATCACCTTCGTCGCATGACATCCAGCGGCTCCTGCATTCTTCCCCGAGGAAGTACATGGTACAAATCAAGAGTCAACGTCTGCATCGTTGTTCTCTCTCGGCCAACCTTTTCTCTTTTTGCTCGAATTACATAAACCAATGCAAAACGTGACAATCTTCCAGCAACTTTAAAACATCTTCCGGTGGGGCTTGAACGATCATCAATGAACAAAAATCCAGAATGTGCCCTCGTTCAGAAGCAGAGAAATATACTTCATATATTTGAAGATATTTTATTATGAACCCACATCTGATCTCACCTTTTTCTTCACTGTTTCTATCACTTTGCAAGAATGTGTGTGTGGGTGTGTGCGTGTGTGTGTGTGTGTGTGTGTGTGTGTGTGTGTGCGTGTGTGTTAATGTCATGTTGAGAAATGTGTTTCAACACTATGATTGTATGATTTCTTCCCAAAGAAACAAGTTCCCCTATCTCTCTTTCTCTCAAGGAGACCACCCACTGTGTACATAACTTTAGTTTAGTTTTGAGACTTTGTAAATATATTTTGGGTTTTTATTCCCTATTATAATATTAATATTTCTTTTCTTTTATTGAACTAATGGGATTTTAGATCGGTTGTATGTGAATGCTCGTTTAATTTAGTTTTGATACCCGTGTGTAAGAGAATTTATCAGTTTTGTGTACAAATTGTTAAGAACAACGATGCTTTTGTTTTCTGTTTTGTGCAATGAAATAATAAAAAAGGATTCATAAAATAACAGCACATTGTTTCCTTCTTTCGTTGGTCTTTGAGCATGCAACTATCACATAATGTGGAAGGGGTAACGTACAAAGATGTACAAAGGTGTTAGCGTCTTTCAGCCCGCACATGTTCTGTTCTTATTCACTCTCACGGCTCTCATAAACACGTATGCTTCCTTGTCTTCCTGATAAATTTAGTGAGCACACATAATGGGAATATTCGGAAAGACGGTGACAGCAGGAACAGTCATGTGACTTAAATGTTCGCCTATATGTCAGAACCAAGCCGTATCTCATTTAGCCGTCAGCAGTTTTTCACCTCGAGCGAGCATAAAAGCATCTTTTTTGGTGAATGAGGAAGTTCTATTGAATGTTGTCATCTCCATACAGCTTGTGTCACGCAATATGGAAACACAGCTACTGTCACGTGTGTGTTAGAATCTTTGGCATTGTTTTTATTGGCGTCAGTTTTTAATTGTGTGAGATGAGTCACACGTTTGCTCATCTGCCAAAGATTTGATTCTCTGTGATTTATTTTATAATTTTGTTTTGCCTAACTACGATAACATCTTATCCATGAGGAGATAATAGATTGGGTCAAACATTAAAAAGAGGATATTGACAGTTTCTTGACAAAAAGACAAAGAGGAAGCGGAGTTAATCATTGCCCTGCATTGACTGTTTTAACACACATGATGGCCCAGCAGGTCGGAGGTACCTGAATATGTTTGCATGACGTGGCAGGTGAAAGGTAACCCCGCCGGCGGGGCTGTGCCGCTGGGGCTGCTTGACACAAAAGAAGCTGGCGGTTTGACGGTGGCAGGGGGAAGAATAAGTCTGCGTATGAAAGGCATAAAGGCAGAAAGGGTGGAGTCCACCGCTATATTTTGCTGGCAGCAAAAGTAATCATTACGTTTGTGCCAAGATGTATTCATCAGGGAGCCTCAGAGGTTTTCCTCATTCTCTGGGACAACGCCCTTATTGTTGACACGTAATGTGCTCTGAATGTGTATGCAAGAGTGTTAGTCTCCTTTCTCTGCACATCATGAACTAAGAAACGTGTTTGATGCAAATGACGTTGATTCGGCTCGTGTGTATTTTTCTGCCGGCCATCATTACGAATATAGGTTTTACAATGTTTTGATTTTATTTTATCACTGAATTCACTTTTGAGAATCTTCAGATAAATCCACTTTGTAGATTTCCAATATTGGCAGTTTTATGAAAATGTATGGCGAATTAAAAATGTTCTCCAACGTTTTAGACGTCATAGACGAGAGGTTTTTATTCCCTGTTGACGGATGGCTAAATATCCCAATAAAGTCCAGAGCAGCAGGCAGATACTTGCTGAGACAAATAACCCAACACCTACTTGGTGCATTGGCACAAAATTCATGGTTCCAAGACGATTAATACTCATAACTTTTCCTCTAGAAACAGCCACAGTGAGGGAGACATTTCTGCTTTTGGGTGAACTTCCTCAACAACTTATCAGGTGGATTGCAATGAAACTCTGTACAGACTGTCAATGTTGCAATGTAAAGCATTGAAAAGAGCAGATCAGTGTTTTGCACATGTGCAACCTGTCTTTATTTTCGCAGATGCGATGTTGGCAACAGCCGTGTTACATGCTGTTCCCCTGCAGGAAGGCAGATGACTCACCGGTTAATCTACCATCAGTTGCCTTTTCATTTGCTGCTCAGGTACATTTCTTTGGCATCCGTCTCCTGTGCGTTCACCTGAGGGCCTGGTGAAGCTCGCTGCTCATTCCAGTCACAGCAGTAAAACTCCTGTTAAAACTTGTCTTGAGGATTCTGCAGCTCTGCCTGAAATCCTCTCTGTGGACCTAAATATCTCTGCGGGAAACAGGCACTGACGAATAAAGAAGGCTTCGGTGTGGATTGTGTCATTGAAAAAAAACACTTGAAGTTGTCCAGAAATGTTACCTGCATCATTTTAGAGCTGTTAGTTTCCATTTTTCAAGTCATGACCATAGAAATAGACAGTTCGGAGCAAAGAGAGCACAGCTCCGGCAACAGATGGCTGGCTAGTTAGCGAGCTAGTTCGGGAACTAGCTTGTCCTAAGGCGGAGGCACCACTGGTAACGAGCCCACTATTACGGCTCATTTTCTGTAACCAGCGTAGCATTAAAGCATGGGGGAGTTAGAAAGCTAGCTAGCTCGCCTGCTGTCTGCTAGTTAGCTTGCTAGCTTGCTAATTCTACCATGCTTTAATGATGCACTGGTGACAGAATATGGGCCAAACAAAGTTATCTCTTGACCCAGTTTTACACAAAAGTGAACAGAGGTTTTAACCACAAACTGTTCTTTTTGTCTTTTCTTATGTCTGGATGCCTCTTTATCTCTACACATATACATTGTCTGAGTCTATTAACCTCCTTCGCTGATGCACAGAATATTTTATTTTTATTTTCTCCCGAAAAATGAGAATTGTGTTTTTTCAAAACTAAAACTGTGCTATCTCCTCATCCACAGGGTCGATTTAATTAATTTAAATTGCTAAAGTACCGTAGCCCTTGTGAAAAGAGGCGTGTGGTTTTACATTAAAAACATTCCGTAAGCTCCTTAACATGCCTCAGTGATTATAACGTTTCACTAAAACATTCATAAGTCCCCCTTTCAACGGAGATTTCAATCAAAGACCAGGATTAGTGTCTCCAAATTGCGAAGCAAGACCAGAAGTTTTCTTTTGTTTTTTTTGGCCGTTAAGAGATCCTGCGATCTCATTGGTCCTCAAACTCTTCTGAAAGCGTGTCAGACGGCACATGCGGAAGTAGGGGGTCATTTTGGTATCCAGTGTGTTATGGTGCGAGCAAGGATGAGGTCAAAGTAGGTCATCTAATAAGGGGTGGAACTGGAACAAGTGAAAACAAATGAAAGGAATTCAGTTTAACTGACTCGGTTTGATCCGGTTTGTGCAGGAGGCTTCAGGACGAACGATATGAGTGTCAGAATAAGCAGCAGAAGAGTTCACATGAAGAAAACCTCCTGGCTGAGTCGACCCTCTCTGGAGCCGTGTCCCTCCTGAAGAGCCCGGAGGCCGAGTGGAGGCTCGTCAGAGAGGATCCAGAACAGCTGGTACGACCGACTGAGACAAGTTTGTGTCAGTCAGTTGGCTCCTCTTCTCTCCGCTGTCCTCCACACGTTTGGTTTCAGATGAGTTGGATCAGATTTTCTTTTATCATTTGAAATGAATCCTCTTCACGTCCCAACTCTTTTTTTGTGAATTTGTTGAGAAAATAAAACAGTTTGACAAAAGTCCCAAATAACCCAAAAACACACACTGTTTTTGTGATCTATCGGAAAAGTTTTTCAATTTCTCGTGACACTTATTTTATGGTGTTTTACTGTAATTATTTATTTAATAAAAAAAGTCCTTAAAATAACTGTTTCTAATAAAAGGGGAAATAGAGGCATTCGGTTGGTGCATCGATTTAGTTTACTTCTAACCCTTTTTATATAATTTTTTTATGAAGCCTTTATTTAAACAGGTTTGCCCCATTGAGATCAAAGATCTCTCTTTGATCCTGGCCAAAAACAATGAACATATACAAATTTACAACTGAGGAACACTAGATCAGTTTGTAGTTTGTTACATGCACAGAATATATATAATAATTAAAACAATTATCCATATACAAATGGACGATACAAATGGACATAAAAAAATTTAAATAAACGATGTGGTCTATTTTCAAAGCAATATTAAGACCAAAAAAAAAGTATCTTGTAAGTGCAGTAAATCTAAAAGCTTTCTTTCGCGGTTCAGTTCGGATTTCAAGAACAACAAAATGCAAAACGTTATGTGAACAGAGAATTGTAATTTCCATAATTTAAATTTGAAGAAAATAAGTAGGTTTGAATTTTTTGTTTTTTACTGAGTACAGTTGAGACAGACGCTTGTGTGAATGATGTGACAGTTCCAACCGGCTCGGGACATTCAACATATTGTTTTTCAATCTTCAAGATACTAACAGACAACATCACATGACATGTCAGGAAAAAGGAGTCCTCGGAGTCAGTCATCCTCAAGAAACCTCCTCACTGCTTTGTTGTTTTCTTGGAACACTGGTGCAGAGACTTCAGAAGCGACAGCAGAAAACAGAAACATGGGACAACAAGATTGTGCATTCAAGGTGAGGATCCCTTCGTCGACGTGGTCGGACCTGTACAGCTCTGCCATCAGACACCTTCCTGTGCTTTATCTCACTTGTGCAAAAATCACTTTACCGGCGGTGTTTCCATCCGTGTTGCACGTTGGGAAGCGTCGCATTAGGAAAGCTGTATGGGAATGGCAATATAAGATTAAAAAAAACTTCCTCAAGTTGTTGCACTCGCTTGAGGTGGTTTTTTAATTCCACCAACATTGAGCTTACATGTCTGATCAGCTGATTCTGGTCGGCGTCTTCCTGGATTCATAATTGTATTTGTCTCCAGACAACATGAAACCTGATCAACACTAGCTGACTTAAGAACAATTCAAACGATTTTTCTCTCGTTGATGGTTTGATGTTCAAGGCGACATATTGGCCCAATCCCAACCTCCATACTCTTAAGAGGTGCGTTCCCTTCAAGTCCATCGATTGTTTGAGTCTCTCGCAGACATTTTGAGACCTTTCAAGCCCTTCACGTAAGTCAGCATTTCTGCAGACATAGCAAACCAAAGGGAATTACCCACAAGTCATGTGACGTTAAAAACGAGAGTAGAAGCATGGTGACGTAAACAGGGAGGACGGCTCTAATTAAGTTAAATTTAGACAAAAATATGAAGGATAAAAGATGGAACAAAAAAAACATGAAATCAGAGACAATATTACAGATTTAGAGCCTGGAAGAGTCGGGGAGTAAAAAATATCAAATAAATACTCACAATTGTACAAAACAGTTCAAGGCCTTATAGCCTCTTAAGTCCCTGATGTACATTCACACCAAAAGCGTATTTTTCGCGCGAGTAGATTGCATGCAAAGTCAATGCACAGACGTGAATGGTTGCGAACAACGCAAATTTTCATCCGGCGGCGCGAATGATGCGAATGGCGCGTTCCGTCCTGCCGTTACTGCTGCTAGTCCACCTGAAGTAGCGCTGGAAGCGGCTTCATTCAGACACTCTTCCTGGAGGAGTCGGTGCTGTGTGTGGCTACGGATAATATTATGAACCCAGACATGAGGGCGTCTGATTTTCAACGATTGTGGAATTTCCACAACAAGTATAAAGCAGAACTAGTGTTTTTTCAATAGTGGATGGCAGAAATGGTAACTGATTTTAACAGAGATAAGCCACACCCCCTTTCCGGTGTGAATAAGCGAATGACGCAAATTAACCACATATAGTCGCGCGAGTAAACTCACGCAAAACGTTGCAAAAAATTGCCATGCTTTTGGTGTGAGCGTAGCATGAAGGTTCAGGGTTTAAGGCTTTAGGGGGATTTTGGGATTGGGACTTTTTTTTTTGTTTCTATTTCGCAACTTCTTCTTCTGTGTTTCTGCTGGATTACAGCCACGTGTGAGCCTACAGCGCCAACTACTGACCAAACTTTGCTGTAGCAGAGTGTCTTCACTCCACACTGGTTCATGGCCTAATTCCCACTTCTTTCTTTGGTGCTTAAAAGTCACTTGACAAACCAGTCTGAACCCCTTGGGGGAACTCACTTGTCACAGAGGTCACTGAGTCACAGTGAGTGGGCTGGAGAGTCAGAGAGTCAGAGAGTTGTCATTGGCGATTGCACAATTGTAATAAACCTAGATTTGGTTACTGATACGACCCAACATTACCGATCCGTCCAGTTACAGTGTGTCCATAAGCATTCCACTGTTTTATTCCATCATATCCTGCTCTTTAAACCCTGCACAAACATCAGGCCGCCAAATCACAAAGCGGTAAAGTTCTTGTTCTTTATTGCGTTTTATGTGGTTTGTGTGTCTGTCTCCGTCTGCGTCTGTATGAAAGCAACGAATGACACTGTGTGTTAATGATTGGCCTGATCATGACTTGAGGAGCCTAATAAACATAAAGGGAAAGAGAGACAAAACACACACACACACACACACACACACACACACACGCAAGCTTTTTATGATTCTGTTCATGTACTTTATTCAGTCTGCTTTTTATTCATTAACCTAGTTTAAGCTCAGTGTTTGAGTTGCAAAGAAATTATGTTTATTTTGGTAACATAAGGTCAGTAACTTTTGAAGAGAATAAATTGCATTTTAAATGAGCTAGTTATTGTTATTATCATTATTGTAATATGTCTAGTACTGCTGACACTGCATCTTGAGTTGGATGTGTTTCTCTTTTTGTCCTCACTGGTGGAATTCCACCAGTTGCTCCTCATTCTCTGTCCCAGTGCTCCCTCTCCTGGAAGACATCCCGACTTACAGGCTAGGACAACCTTCAGCCCCGAACGTGTTATTATAAATGTGATAAGAAGTCAAATACAACAGCCTACGACAGCCAGGACTAAACTATTATGTATTGCATATATTGTTTGTTTTTTACAGAAGTAAATAATTTTGGGGAGATAAATAGGGGTAAATGTGCAATGAAAAAAATATTTTATAAATAAAAACAGGAATTTAATATTTATTAAATGATCTTAAAAATATATTTACAGTAATGAATAAATAAATACATCTTAAAGTTAATAAAATAAATAGTTGACAAATACAGGAATTGATCAAAACTAACAAACAGATGAAGCAAATTAAATCAGAAATATTAATTTGTCACATTTTATGAATTAATATTTTCTTTATAGTTTTGTTACATGTAATGGTATTCATTTATTTGTAAAATGTTGAGCTTTTTTTTCTGTATTTATTCTTCCCAAAGAAAAACACTTTAGGACAGAGCACCGGCAAATATATAATAAACAACACAGACACCAGGTGTTAAATTGCACCAAAAACATGTTTTATTCTATAAAAGAAGAAGGGAGGAAGGGGCAAATAATCACAACTGTACAGGGAGAAACTGACTTTTAAACACTATGAGTCACAGTATCAAAAAGCTCACGTTTTCCTCACTGATCTTTACACATTTGTTCTGTACAAATACAAAAGAAAAAGAAAAAAATATTATTAATAATTGTATTATTATAATGATAACTGCATTGCACTGAGTAAATATAGTACTGGCCCATAAGTTACTGCATTCAATAGAAAATACCTAAAATTTCTGATTTGCAGAGGTGAGTCGAGGCACTCGCACGCAGACGGACTCGGTCGGCGACGTCTCCCGTCGAGACGTGAACCTGATCCCGTCTCGTCTCCGTGGGGATCAAACGTCTCACATCAACATTCCCGCTTTACACATGAACAAAAATATTTAGAAGAATACCGAGGGAAAAAAACAAGCTTGCACAAACCGCAAAAAAACAACAGAAAGCAGGGGAAAAACACACAAACACGTGCATCGGTCTCCCTGCAACGACTCCGACAGCAGAACTCTCAGCGTAGAAAATACCTAATTTTTGCTGCTGATCAGTGTGCTTGTAAAGCGATTATCATTAACAGGTAAACAGGGAACCAAACGTGTGCTACGTGGGGTAAATAAAGGGGTCCGTAGAATTAAATACAAACATCGTTGAACATTCTGTGTCAAACTTTTACTTCCTTCAGTGTCTGAATACCAAATGGGAGGAAATCCACATGCGTGTTTCCGTTGTTTTTCTGGGGGTTGTTTCCTGTGAGTAAACAATATAGCTGCTGCAGGGACGATCAGGAAGTTAGCAATACCAGTTCCCTCCACTAGGAGCCAATGGGATTCTTCCATATGATTTTGGATTATTGCAGAAAAATAATCTCTGTGGTGAACAAACGTTCATCAAGATAATCCTAAATGAACTCTGCTTCTGTGTGAAGTGCAAAGTAAGAAGCTAACACTAGGCTATAAAGGAGCTCCACCACGGTCACATGACTTCATGTTAGTCTATAGAGGAACTCCACCACGGGCACATGACTTTACGTCTCCTCCACTAAACTGAAGGAGGACTAGTGTCCTAGTGAGGACGCTTAGTCGTCTCCTTTACACTTTACACAGATTCATCAGTAGGGGTTTACTGACCTGTTTTATAAATCAGAGAACTAAACGTTAAACTCTCTTCAGCTCGTGTTAAACACAGACTTTATTTCAAGTGAACCGGGAGTGTAAAAATGCTGACTCATCTCCTGGTTTTAGAACTCGTTCCTGCAGCACTCTATTAGCAGGTTGGATATGTTTATAAAATAAATACGAGTTTAAAACCGACGATCAAATCAAAAAATAAGCACAAACATTCATTTTTTTCTGACCTGACATTTTCTGAAGCTTGAGTGTAAAACAAAAAAAAGTTGCTCACCCAAAACCCACTAAATCTCACATTTTCATTGCCTTTTTTGTGATATTTTAATTGAGATCCAGTGCAGAAACATCAAGCTCTGTTTTGAATGATAAATGGATCCTTAATTAATAATTTTCAATGTGTTTTTTCCCCCTCAGGTCATCAATATTAAGGGAACCCCACAGTCTCAAACACACGGACATGCTCACCAACGTTACTAGTAGAAAACAAGAAGGCTACGCTCCATGCAACAAGTGTGCACAACACAAGTGGGACCAATTCTTCTTTTTTCCTTTTACTTTTTAAGAAACTTTGAAACAAAAGTCTTATTAGATTTGAAAAAGAAACAACACATAATGGAGCACATTTCATCAAATCAACAGAAGAAGAAAGATTTTTTCACATTATCTAGTCAGTGTTAAAAATAGAAATTCACCCGTTACATTTACTCTGCACTTTTTGATTATATACATTTATGTACATGGATTTATCTTAATTATTTGTCATTGTCCTTAATGTCTTTATCAACAGTTTACAAAAGAAAGAAAGATTGCAATCAAATGCATATACTCTTCTAGAAAGATGTGCTTAGTAACGATGTTTTTTTTTTTTTGTCGAAGCAGGGAGGAGAAACGGGGCCTTTACTGTACTTAGCTTTGCTTTGCAAAAAAAAGGGACTAAATTCCCTCCGAAAAAGTCACTGAATTTTGTCCATAAAATCAATATTTAAAACCATTTAAAAAACAAATTTAGGGACTTTTGCTGGGTCTTTTTTTGCAGTGTCCAAAACTCATGCCATGCTCTCAGCTCTCAGCCCGCAGGAAGCCTGTACGTCCATCTCACTTATTGAAATGATGACAACAACGGTGACTCCGAATGGGTTGACGCCAAATCTTAAAAAGGTATCAGGTTTGTGACCCACCACCCCCTTGATTTAGTTGTTTGAGCTTTCAGCCCACGGTCACAACTCATTCTGTTCTGAAAGTGATCTCTGAGGCTTCCGTCCAGGCGTTTACGCATCCGGAAGGTTGAGAAGAGCGCCTGGAGCAAGGTCTGCGTTATGTTGCATAATCAAGTTCAGCCCAGAAGAGGAGCTGAAGGAAACAAAAAGCCGACCCACGTTCGGGTTGGAGGGTAATGGCTGCGTTCACACCAAACACGTCGTGAATGTTACTCACGCCTGAAAGGGGGGCGTGGCTTTTCTCCGTAAAAACGGTTACCGTTTCCGCCATCCACCTTGGAAATAACCACTAGTTCTGCTTTATACTTGTTGTGTAAACTCCACATATGTCAGAACATCAAACTCCATTGTGTCTGGGTTCATAATATTACCCGTAGTCCCACAACAGCGTCTGAATGACGGCCGCAACCAGCGCTACTTCAGGCGGACCAGCAACAGTATGATTCAGCAACGGCAGGACGGCGGTGATGACGGGCAGAGCTTCTTAACGCTGATTGGCTTGCGCCACGCAAATTTTTCGCTCAAGTTGAAAAATGTCAACTGAAGCAAATGAGGCAAATTATTCGCGCTATTCTCGTCATTCGCGCCGCCCGGCGGATATTCGCATCATTCGTGCATTGACTTTGCATGTAATCTACTCGCGCGTCAAATTCGCAACGTGTTTGGTGTGAACGCAGCATTAGGGATTTAGGCGGAGGGGCTCAACTGCTCCAACCGAGTGCACCTTTCAGCACAGCATAGCTATTATGGGGGGAATGTTGCCAACGAGGTTCTAGGAGACAACAAAACAACTTCACAGGGAATTAGTTTGTTGAGGCGTTAAATCAAGTCCTGAAAGACGAACTCAGCTGAGAGAGAATGGACTTCCTAGACCCCCCCCTGGTCGAAATGTTAGTGAGGAGAGCGCTTAAGTTTCCCCGTGGTTTTAAAATCGCAGGCACCGACGCACACAGTGCCTGGTTTCTCCCCGAACCACCGACAGACGGCCATGTTGGCTCCTCGTGCAAATACTCGCTTTTTTTTTAAACATCGTTGGTTGTTTGTCAGCGTGGCGGCTAAAGGGAGGCGTTCGCTGTGCTTTCTGCCGCCACGACTTCTCAATATTAAGACCATATTTCCATCATTTTCCTTCACTTTTTTATTATTCTTTCATTATGCTTGTCAAACAATCAAAAAGCTGTAAATCTGCCCTCTTTGTGTTTTTGTGCCCAGGATTTCCTGCCTGAGACAGCGAGTTTCATCTCAAATGTGCCAGTTCTTTTTTTTACTTCCTGGTTTGGGTTTGGAAGCGAGCGTTCAAGTAATGCTACGTCCTTTTCTACAGAGGGCAATGCGACAAAACAAGCCAACGCTACAAAGACCCGGTGCTCGAGCTCATCGGGGACCGGGGCGCCGTCGGCCGGTGGTTCTGGTTTGGCCCTTACAGATCGACTTCAGTTATTAAGGCTCGACGGGCAAGAGGTAAAAGAACAAGTGCCCGGAACACACACACACACGTAAAAATCTTAATGTGTTTGTCTCAAGACATGCACACTCTCTCTCTCTCTCTCTCACACACACACACACACACACACACACACACACACACACACACACACACACACACACACACACACAGAAAAGCTCCTCTAATCCCTGCGCGAGAGTTTTTACTTTACTATTTGTGTCGTCTTTGTCTCTTTCACAGCCTCAGAACACAACAAAGGGATTGATATTGTATCTGTCTTTTTTTTTTATAAAGGATGCCGTTAAGAAGGAAGAAGGAAAAATAAAATAAAGACTGAAGGCCATATTTCATCAAAAACGACAGCAACGACAATACAAAGCAAATACTGTAATCGAGGAGCAATCGGGAAGGTGTGGGGAGCGGGGGCACGCAAACAACAATAATTTGATTGATACAATGAAAACAAAATGAATCTTTATAAAGTTCACAGTCTTGTAGCTCCCTATACCAGGAGAGGGGAGGGGAGGGGCAGCAACCAAAGCAAAGAGGCAATATCTGTTTGACGTCAATTCAGTTGCCGTGACGGGAAGCCTTGACTTTCAAGAAATGTATCCCAAAAAAAAGTATATTAAGCTGAGTTTTGGTTGGTTTTAGACC
Source organism: Taurulus bubalis (assembly GCF_910589615.1). Lineage (NCBI taxonomy): Eukaryota > Metazoa > Chordata > Actinopteri > Perciformes > Cottidae > Taurulus > Taurulus bubalis. The sequence goes on along the minus strand of NC_136590.1, from coordinate 22,279,687 downwards.
CTTTTTTCCATATAAAACGGTTTCTCTCAGGAACTGAGAGTATCTTTTGCACTGGAAAACTCAACGATGTGTTTTGCATGTGACGAAACCAAACCATTATCATCGTTTCATCATGGGTTTGATCTATGTTGGTGGACTGTGATGTTCCGCTCCCCCTGAGCAGGGCCGTTTTTTTTGGGGAACTCTGGGTCGAGGATTAGGAAATTTTATTTTAATACTTGTTTTTGTGTCCATAGCACCGACCGCGGATCAAAACTTTTGTTGTCTTAATTCACTATTCTTTGATCAGATAGCTCCCGATTCAGATCAATCATTTTGCCACAGTTCCTCAAGTGAAAGAAAAGGCAAAGTTATTGTTCCTAAAAAGGTTCCCGGAGATGGTTCTTGTGGTGAGTCGGGGCTTTTTGAGGCGTTATCTGGAGTCACCTTTGCTTCCAAAAATCCATCAAATGTGACATTTTGGCTTGTATTTGCTCTAGATACGAACAGAATGAAGTTTGGGCAGATGAAGCGACGTCCCACCTTCTGCCACTCCTCCTCTTCCTCCTCGCCTTCGGATGGATGCATATGATGGATGAGGGATGGAGGGAGGGACCTTCATTCCATCCTTCTCTGTATGGGGAGGAGATGTCTAGTGTGACAGCTGGAGTTGATGGGAGGAGGGAGGGATGTTGGACGGACGGCGATGATGATGTGTTGAAACACACACAGTGAAAATCCCCAAACCTCTACTACTGCGCGCACACACACAGACAGACAGACAGACACACACACACACACACTCCTGATATGTCTGTGATTTCAAGATGAAGAGGAGGAGAATGATGAAGGAGGTACGGTGACTTTTTTTTTTTTTTTAAATCGGCTGCAGGTGGTGGTGGGGGGGGGGGGGGGGGGGTCACTGGTACAAGATGTGCTGTGAGGGGATTTCAAAGGGTAAGAGAGTAGCAGAGTTCACATCATGACGTGGCGGCGGCGGTGCAGGGAGAGGTGGTCGGACCGGGAGAAGGAACGGTCGCACTCAGTGCAGCGGAAAGGTTTGATTCCGGTGTGCTTGCGGAAATGCCGGGTCAGCTCGTCGGAGCGGGCGAAGCGCCAGGTGCAGCCCTCCCAGGTGCACTGGTAAGGTTTCTCTCCTGGAGGAGGCAGGAGACAAGGAGAAGAGTTAAGGGGAGAGGAAAGGGTGAAGCAACAGGAGGGAGGGAAGAGGAACGTTGGGATTCTGGTGAGTCGAGTGATTCTCTCCACCCGCGTCATCCTCCTTGAGTTGGATATTTGCTACATTTCGCAGAATTCCCAACTTAGCGCAGTAATATTGGTATCTCTGCTTCATATGCAAATAAGTGTTTTTATAAAAATATACACAAACTGTTCAGAGAATATCCTCACTAGAATATTCTGCAGATTTCACGTCTTTATTAATAAAAAACTAATTTATGTAGCTTTAAACAGACTGACCTCAATACAATGAACCAAGCTACTTGTGTCATATTTATTCTTATTTGTTAAAGTTTCATGGAACAGGGTTCATAATAATTTCAAAGACTTCTTTTTAAGCCTGAGGCAAATTTATACGACCATGACCATTTTTTGTGTTGACGATGTAAAAGAATAAAGGGTCGGGGTCTGATGCTCGCACATTAAAGGAACGTTTCACCAATCAAGTTTTTTTTTCACTCAATCCAAACTGAATCAGACATTTGTGAAGCTAATTCCCAAGAATTTTTCTGAAACTTTCTGGGTTCATTTGTTTTTTCGAAAACTGAGAATAAATCGGACTTTTCCAGGTTTTGTTACGTGGGCTGAGCAGCTCCTTTTAAACCTGTTATTAAACCTGTGTCGGTCTCACCTGTGTGTATCCTCCTGTGGGCTTTGAGGTGGGAACTCTTGGTGTAAACTTTTTTACAGCCATCGTAATCACACATGTGGATCCTCCTCCTCTTGACGTCTGGAGAATCTGGGTCGACGGGCTCCAGGTCCATGACCGACCTGAAGGAAGGGAAAAGGAAAAAGGAGTGAGTGAAGGAGACAACATTCAAAGACAGAAACCATCTCTTTGACCTTTTGTTCAATCACACTTGTAATACTTCAATAATGTAAATGGACGATGAGACATCGGCTGAAGTAGCAGAGCAGAAAATTGTTAAATGTCTCTTATATATAGTATATTTACGTTTATTAGTATTAATATGACTCTCATCAGGTTTATTTGAAAGGGATGTTGGAGGCCACTGGGGGGCGTCAGAGAGTTATGTTCAACACCGCTGCACAGCAGCTTTCTTCATTTTCACCCTTCCATGTTTTACTCATCCATCCATTATTTTCTCTTTATTTCATCCTCCTCCTGCCCTTCTCTCTCTTTCTCTCTTACATCAAAATAATATTCTGATGTCAGTGACTGTAGTTTTCTGTACTGAGATTTTTTGTTTGTTAATCATTTGATGGTGTAAATAAAGTTGGTTAAAATAAAAGCAAAAGCCTCTCTTGTTTCTCCCTTGCAATTTTACAAAGAGGTGTGACGGCAAACTGCATTACGAAATCATGTTTACACCCCAGTTGTAAGACAGCCCTGCCCAGCAACACACACACACAAACAATCGTCCTCAGAAAGAACAAATACCCACAAACACTTTGTTTCTATTTAACATTCTCTCTCTGAGTGTGTCCCTCACACACACACACACACACACACACACACACAAGATTAGAGCACTCAGCTAACCGTCTATGTCCACACCCTGAATTTCAGTTGCAGCCGGGTAGCCTCGCCTACTGGGTGTGCCAGCAGCTCTGTCCTGATTTACTCTCTCACACGCACACGCACGCACGCACGCACGCACGCACGCGCGCACGCGCACGCACGCACGCGCACGCACGCACGCACACACACACGCACACACACACACACACACACACACACACACACAGCCTTACAAGTAACAACCTTTTTAAATGTCCACTTGAGCTAAATTAGCACATGGACACACACACACACACACACCAGTGTGTCCTGCTGCACAGAGGGCTACATAAGGTTATATAGGTGTCCAGTCATGGCAGCGCTGCAGTAATGTAATTGGGCTGCAGGGGAGGGAGGTGATCCACACAAAGACCGCATTTCCCATAAACCCCGCTGCGCATTAGTGCCTCTCACTCTATCCCCCGCTGACTCTGTCGACTCCCATCACGCACTTCACACTAAGATGACATCACACATGCTTTATGGCGTTGATGTCAACAGTTCTACAGACGTCTGATTGATGATGGACCGCTGACACGGAATCCAGCTCCGACTGTGGCGTTTCCTTACAAACGAGCAACATTGTCGGAATAGTTTTTTTGGGGGGGTGGAATTGGCTCTTCTGCCTTCTTTCTGGGAGTAAGATGACACATGTGATACCAGTCTCATGTCTGTGTGTTAGCTACAGGCATGAATGGTTTACTGAGCCTACGAGACACACACCAAGAGGGGGCCCCCTTGTCTTCATCTGTCACTTAAAGAGACACGTACCGACCAGGAAGAAACACAAGACAATAACAAAGAGACACAAAACATTCCACAAAGAGACACAAATCAAGCATAAAGAAACACTAAACAACCACAAAGAGACACAAGACAAGCACAGAGACACAAAACGACCACAAAAACACACAAGACAAGCACAAAGAGACACAACACGACCACAAAGAGACACAAGACAAGCACAAAGAGACACAAAATAACCACAAATAGAAACTAGACAACCACAAAGAGACACAAAACAACCACAAATAGAAACTAGACAACCACAAAGAGACACAAAACAACCACAAAGAGACAGAAAACAACCACAAAGAGACACAAGACCACAACAAAAAGAGGCTGAACAACTATAAGGTCTGTGTGTTTTGCTCTCATGCAAGAGAGGTAGCTGTCCCCTTAACGTAGCTTAGCATAAAGACTGGAAGCAGGGGCAAGCAGCTAGCCTGGCCTTTTCCAAAAATCCACTAACACCTCTGAAACTATGTTGTTATACCCGAGTAGAAACAGAAATGTAACAACTGCCAGTCGCCTTCTCCTTCTTCTGCTCTTTTAATGATCTCGTGCCGCCGTTTACTGCACAGTACTGCCAACCTGTGCCCATGTGTGGAACTGCATTAATCTGAAGGACACAGCTGTTGTCTGTTATTTGGTAGATATGACCTTTGAGCAAAGGTCGAAGCAGCAGTTTGATTTCGCAAACAGAGGCTCGACCTGATAAATATAAGAAATTAGCCTCAAACCGAACTGAACAAATTAATATTTTGATGTCAAACCACACAAAACGGTGTTAATCAACCAACTGCAATTTTTTTCTGGGGCAGTTTTCATACTTAAAGATACAGATGCAACCTGCATAGAGTTTACAGACGTTCTGAGAAGGCTGAAAAATGCTTATTGAAATTGGGATGTCTGTTATTTATCTCAACGTTCATCTTCTTTTTGTCTTTGTGCAGCATTTCTTGCACGAAAGGTGCTCCACAAATAAAGTGTATCATCATTTGTAATGACTTGCTCTTGATGCAGAGCCCCATGCTGAGCCAACAGCGGTCAGAAGGCGTCACTCACCCGGCGTCGAGGCTCTGGGCACTGAGGGAGGCCGACCCGGACTCTGTGCCGCTCTCTGCGTCGCTGTCGCTCTGGTACTCCACCGGGGACGTCGAACCCGGCTTGATGCGAACTGCACAGAGGACGGACAGAAAGGAGGGGAGACAATGGGTCAAATATGAAGAGAGGAAAATAGAAGAAAGAAACAATTGAAAGTCGGGGGATAGGATGGGAAGAGATTGAACATGAGAAAAGAGATAAAGCAGTGAATGGAATTAGGAAATGGAAGAAGGGAGAGAATAGAGGGAGAAGATGAGAGGAGGAAACAGCAGGGGGTTAATAACTTCACAGAGATGCCTGGAAACCAGCAAGTTAGCAAGACAAAGCCTAGCTCCATGTGTCTGTGTGTGTGTGTGTGTGTGTGTGTGTGTGTGTGTGTGTGTGTGTGTGTGTGTGTGTGTGTGTGTGTCTGTGTGTCTGTGTGTGTGTGTGTATGTGTGTGTTTAGGCGTGGCCCGTTAGGCCGCAGAGTTGACGGCTCACATTTGTGGCCGTACCCCATGCTGGAATTCTCCACGTGTCTTCTCGTTTCTACGTCGTTGTGTTTCAGTCTTCACTGAATTAAATAAATATCTTCATTAAAGATATTCTGCAGGACTTGTAAAATGATGCAAATTAGCAATTCAAGCCTCCGCTGGCTGTTGGTAAATGCTGGGTAAATTTAAATTAATGTCCCCCTCACTTGTGCAGAGAGAGCCCGTTGTCCTGCGAGATCAGAGGTTCACACAACTTTATATTGAAAGCTGTCGTAATAAATTACTGTTTGTGTGTGTGTGTGTGCATTTAAGAGATTAATCACTATTGATTGTTTTATGAAGACCCTTTCACGGCGGGTGTCATTAAAAATTAATTAAATACAAAAATATGCACGTGCACGTTGTAAAAGGAACAGGTCATCCAGACGAGTTAACAAGCTTTAAACATGTAATAAAAAAAAATGTTATGTTTGGTTGTCAGAATCGATCCAACAGAGACAAGGATCACAACAGGTGTTTAAGTGGTGACTCTCGGTACCTGACGTAAATGATTGGCGTCGATAATGAACTGATGAATCTGCCCTATTTAACATTGATTGAAGGCTCTTTACGAGCACAGCTACGTGTTCACCAGTTAAACCAGCATGTACTCTGCAGATGTCGGAGATTTAGTCTTGAGACCAAAGCTTATTAGTTTTAGCACGTAGCCCCGCCCATCTCTCTCTCTCTCTCTCTCTCTCTCTCTCTCTCTCTCTCTCTCTCTCTCTCTCTCTCTCTCTCTCTCTCTCTCTCTCTCTCTCTCTCTCTCTCATGAAATCCCCCTCCACCCTCCCCCTCTTGGTCTCTCTGCAGGAATGTGGCAGCCACACAGTTCAAAGTCCACACAGCCTGCAGAGCAGCGAGAAGGGTAAGATGGGGAGGGGGGTGTTGCAGGGGTGGAATTTGGGTGGAGTTGGTATGGAGAGGGTCACACGGCAAAATAAGTGGTCTTTGTCTCTGGACAATTAGTACCCCCCACCACCAACACCACCACAGCTAGTTTTTCAAACGCAAAGCAGCCAATCTCCTCTCAACCCCTGCGGCCTCTCCTCTTCCTCCTCATCCTTCCTCTCAGCGTGTTTAAAGCCGTCTGATCCTCACTGCTCCTGTTTCTTGATGGACAAATCCAATAAATAAAGAAAAGGCGATCAAATTGACAAGAGAGCTAACGGAGGTTTGCGGTGGATGAAGATCTTTTTTTTTGTGTCCGCGTGGCTGCAGAGTGTGTCAGCACTGTTGGGTGTGGTCACAGGTGCAAAGTGGTGAGAGACGCTGCCATTAGTCACTCTCGAGCACCGACATCACGGTTACCGCCTGCTGATATTCACAGCCACCGACACGAGGAATGTCCCTGGAGCTCAGCCGTGAGGGGAAAAACTACAGATTGTTTTGCTTCCACAGCACGACTTCTTTCAGACTAGTGGAAGGATTTATTTCATTGTGGAGGAGCTGATTGTGTCAATTTGCATCTGTAGATTTCTCCTAAATTTACCGAATGTTACCGTTTCCTAATGTCAAAATTTCATGTTTAAACATTACATTTCAGAAAACATTGTTCTCTCTTAGATTCATGGTGACATTACAGCTCATATGACCACGATATGAATACCAGGCCCTATTGTCCATGATCTCTAACGAATCCGCAACAAGATGTTTAAACTTATTTTTAATTGTATTATTCGGTCCCTTCCCATCATCCCACAGAGTAATGAAATGTTTTTGTAATGTTTTAGTGAAACGTTATAATCGCTTTGTCATTCTAAGGAGTTTACGGAATTATTAAAACCTTTTTTTTTTAAATGCATGGTGGGAAATTAAATATATATATAGTTATTGTAGACAAAGTGAAGAAAGTCAAAAGTTTAAATTATAACAGCGATCTGTCACATGTTTTGAACGGCACATGCTGGTTTGAATCCCAGGTGAACGAAACTGACTGTCTGTCAAAAGAGGGGCGGCGGCCTCTTATACCAGCTCGCTTGAGCAAATGTGGAGCTTCCCCTATTGTTTACTCAGGGATGGATTCCACCTCATTTAACCTCGCCGTTTGCTTAACGTCAATCGACTGGTGTTTCTTGACACGATGACATCGTGAACTCACTGCTTCTTCAGTATTGATCACCTTTTCACACATCAGAGCTTAATCTCAGCATTGGAACGACGGATGATCGGTCGTTCTGTGTAAAATAAGAACAACGAAAGCTCCCATTTAGCTTTACGAGTCATCTAGAGGCTTGAATCAGCTGTCGAGACGTCTGTTAGGAACATTTTTACTTCAACATGTGGAACATTTCGACAAGTTTCCACATTTAGAAGAGAATATCAATCATCCGGCTCATGCGGAGACCTTTCCCGAATGACAAAGACGAGATGGAAAGTCGAACATATTGCGAAAGCAAAAACACACAACCGACTCCCTGGAGAGACGCACTGAACTGACAGCTACTGCTAGAGCTTCAGAACCAGAGCGTTGCACACGTTTGAGGCCGTAGCGTGAAACACAAGTGCTTCACCTGTTCCTTATTTCATTATAAAAATATATATACCTAACGCTGCCTCGCTCCCAAACAAGAGGAGCGTGTCCCGTCTTTCAGGGTTGAGAGATTCTCAAACAATATCTTATTTCTAGCAATTGAAATGTTGATATTTAATTAATTTGGAAATTCACTCCTCTGGTCAAAAAGTAGGAATTAAGGTTTTTTTATTAGTCGTAGTAGTCATAGTGGTCGTAGTTGTAGTCGTCGTAGTAGTCGTAGTGGTAGTAGTTTTAGTCGTAGTAGTAGTAGTAGTAGTAGTAGTAGTAGTAGTAGTAGTAGTTGTAGTCATCGTAGTCGTCGTCGTCGTAGTTGTAGTTGTAGTCGTAGTCGTAGTCGTAGTAGTAGTCGTAGTAATAGTCGTAGTAATAGTAGTAGTAGGAGTAGTAGCAGATGCACATCTGACACATGAGGCACCGTGGAGCAGCGCGTCAAGGACGCAAGACACACAAAATATAACGTATATATCCCGGATAGACAACAGTCGACCGCTCCTGGAAAACGTATTTTTAAATATTCTCTATAAGTAGCTGGAACTGTGGGTCACAGAGGAGACGTGTCATCACTTGACAGAAAGAGAAGTCAGGGGGAGTAAAAGCAGAACATGACTTCTCTGCTGGTGTGTGGGTTTATAGAGAAAGTAACCTCAGCATCCTCTCCGTCAGAGTCGATTCCATTTTGGATCTTTTTACATTTTTGTCGTAATAATGCAAGTAGCACAAGTATTACTACTGTCATCCATTAATGCAGATTTGACACAGAATGAGTCAGACAGATGGCAAAAAAACAACACAACTGAAGCACAAATGTTGTTGTGGTGATGGATTAAAATACATCCAATCAAAACATTTTGTGTTGACGATTGATGTAATTATTCTGTAAATGCACGTAGCGACAAAGGCATATTTCTACCGCAAAGAAACGTGTATTTCTAATAGAAGAGAAGTGTGTGTGTCTATGTGTGTTTGTGTGTCTGTCTGTCTGTCTGTCTGTTAAACTACGGTATAACAACCAAACTATGCCACAGCAACCCAAAACAAAGAAAGCAGATAAACCTTTAAAGCTAAAGTATCTCTCCTGACGCTCTGTGCACAGCTGGTCCTAATGATTATGCATTTACCCACAGTTCAATGCAACAGTCATGCAACATGGAGCTTAAATACCAACCCCAGCCTACCAGCGATAATTCTACCTGCTGAGGAATCTAACCTACAGTATCTTACTGGAAGTTTCCATCGCGCCACTCACCAGATCCTTCTGAGCGCCCGTCGCTGCCTATGAGCGGCACCGTAATGGCGGCCGTGGCGATGCCGTCGGTAGACATAGTGGTGTAGACCACGGGCAGCGACTGCACCACCACGGGGATTGTCTGGAGCTGGCCCACCTTGCTGGGCATGCTGACCGAGGGGATCGTGTGGATGACGTGGAGGATCTGCTGGCCCCCGGCGCCCTGAGTGGCCAAGATGGAGCCCGGAGAGAGGACCTAGAGGGGAGGAGGAGGAGGCACGAGATATGATCAGTGGCCTTCATTCACCCTCTATACGTCCAGCGTACCAATGGGGGTAATTTGTTGTTACCATGGAGCCTATCGACTGCATTGTCGTGGGGATCGGGGTCGCCGACAGGCCGGACAGGGTCATGAGCCCGCTGGGCGCGGGGTTGACCGTGGTGCCTGTCGTGGAGGCCGGGTACGAAGAGGAGCGCGGCTTGTTAAGCGACAGGTCGACGGGCTCCGTCTGGTCCTCGGCCGGGCAAGGCTCCGGCGAGGAGGGCTCCGTCTTGCAAACCGGCTCTGTCTTTATCTTGAGGTCCGTCGGCTGCAAGCAGTTGTCAGCGACATCGGCCCGCTGGAGGAGGAGGAGAGAAAACAGAGAGTTTAGGAATCAAAAATGACAAATATTGAAGAGCAAATACGTCAGTGTGATTCTCTGAAACTCAACAGGTCTTCAATTGATCTCATCCAAGCGGAAATTGACACTGGTCGCTTGACTTTTGAAGGAAAACCCACGAAAAATGTAGGAGTTTTACGAAAGATATAGGAATCATTGTATGAGGACACGTTGCAGGAACCGGTTGGCAACTCCTCATTCTCCTTCTTAAAAGGACAGCATTTAATTTCGCTGGCAAACTGACGTCTTCATTAGACTGATGTAATCACGGTGAAGTGAAGCATGCCAAGATAACACATGTTGCTTGATTGTTTTGGGAAGCCAGCAGGAGCCCCACAAACCACCATAACACAAATAATTTCATTATTCTTGTCTCTCGTGAGCGGTGAAGATCGAGCAGGACACGCCTCTGCCTTCACTGTGGCAATTGATGTATTGCCAACACATATTCATATATATATATATATATATATATATATATATATATATATATATATATATATATATATATATATATATATATATATATATATATATATATATATATATACATATATACACACATACATTCATAAAGAGGTGTAAAGTAGGAGGAAGATACTTCAGGTGCTCCAGAACGATCACACTTCCTAATTTTCGGACAAAAAAAAAAAAAACTATCTATTTTAGCTCTTAAAAAAAATCCATCTATTCAGTCTGACTTTCATGTGGTGTTTCATGACTTATTTGTTATTTTTTGTATCTATAGTGTGTATCTTTAAGTTTGACTTTTTATGTGTTCTTATGCTGTGGTTTTAGTATTTAGTAATACACATTTTGTATTTCTTTTTTTATTTCGCTCTAATTGTACTTTTTGTTTTGTTTGTTTTGCCATGATCAATTTGAGGTTTTTTTAAACTTGTTTTGCATTGGTCTCCTCGTCATCTTCTTGTTTTTATATTGTCAATCATTTGTAAAGCACTTTGAATTACATTTGATTCGTCAGCAAAAGTTCTATATCAATACGACTTGATCGACTGAATGCTTGATTGTTAAAATCTCAAAGATAGAAGCCTGCAGATAGAAGCCTGATAGAAGGATGCATTTTTGCTCCTCACAGTATGCTCCATGTGCAGCTCCCAGCCAGAGAATGCTAAAGATCACACTTCCTCTGATCCAACATCTTGAATGTGCTCCAGCTCTGATTCCCAGCTTTGATCTCACGACATTGGAGTTTCCTCCACTGAAACCGCTGCTGATGCTCATGGGTATTGTAGTATTTAGAGCCATGACTTAACATTTTGAGTCCCGCTGCGTTTCTTGGTTTCTCAGTTGAGGAATATTGAGCAATAAAAAAGGTGAGAAAATTACGACTCAACACATCGAACATCGTTGAACTGAAGATCAGTTTGCAAAGTTTGCTTTTGAAGAACTCTTTAACTCCCGCGTCGATGCTTTCATGCAACTTGCATCAGGCCTTCTTTCTTTTTTTCGCACAACGCCCTAGTTTGCTCAGCCTCCTCGCCTCTGCAGCCGCCGAAGGCTCAGCTGCCATGTAGCTAGAACAATGGCTGCTGTGTGGGACTCCGGGTATGGAGAGAGACTGGTACTGATTAAGAGAGAGAGTAAAGAAAAAAGAGAGGGTAGAAATGGAGTGAGAGAGTGAGAGAAAGAGGGCGGGAAGGAGGTCCAGGAGTTGGAGTCCGTCCAGCTCTGGGTGAGGAGGAGAGGGAGGGAGGCTTTGCTACGCCCTTTCTTAAAATCGGGTCACACAGTTCGGCTGGAGGCACGGCTGGTAAACACCATCATACGATCATTAAACATGCAAATAACCCCGTTACAGGGAGCTTACAGCAGGATGTTTTAGGACGATTTATTAAGAAGATAGAAAGTGACCGCCCTGACAATTCCAAAAGCACCCTGACTTGTGCCTTCTAATGTAACTTATCTTTATATAAACAATAGATACAACCTGCACATAACTTGGTAAAAGGAAAGGAGAGAGGGAGGGTAAGGAGTTTAAGGAAAGGGGAGAGGAAGGGGAAGGAGTTTAAGGAAAGAAGAGAGGGAGCCGTTTACGACACACAGCAAACAAACAGATACAGAACGCTCGACAAATGGGTGAGGAAAGGAGAGAAGGGGGAGACATGGGAGGAGACCGGGGGAGAGAAGGAGGATCAGCAGGCGAAGAAGGAAGCAGGGCAGTAATGTGATTATAGAGACAGCCACAAAAAAAGTGTGAAAGAAGTGAGGGAACAGATGAGACAGAGAGAGAGAGAGAGAGAGAGAGAGAGAGAGAGAGAGAGAGAGAGAGAGAGAGAGAGAGAGAGAAAGGCCTATCGTTGCCATGGAAACTGGGAGCTATCAGCTGACTCCATGTTTTTTCCACTCGTTCCCCACCTACCACCAACTCCCTTTCCCTCCCAGTCCGTTCATCTTTCAATCAGCCTCCTCTCCCTCCCTTTATTTCTCTCTCTCTCCAACCCTTTCTCACCTTTCTCTCTCGCCCCCTCCAGCATCTCTCTCTCCTCTCATCAGCCACACCCTGATATCTTCCCACCTCGCCCTCTCGTCGGCTTTCATTTTCTACTCCTCCACTTGTTTCCACCCTTCTTCCGTTTCTCCTCTCCTCGCCCTCTTTTCACGGTTTTGCTCAGATTAGACCCAGAACAAGATGAAGAGGAGGAGAGGATGTAAAAAAAAATGAGGACCAAATGAGGAAGAAAGTAATGATGGAAAAAGGAAAGAAGGGAAACTTTCTGATTTCTGAGAGATTAAAGGGGAATTAAAAACTAAACTTTCCTTGAGAGTCTTCTTCCTATAGTCAGATGATTCTAAGGGTGAATAGGTGATATATATACACACACACCACCATGGAGTTTCTCTAGTTGACTCCCTACATTAAGACAATTATTTTGTGTTATAACTTTCCTGAAATGTTATGTTTAAATATGAAGGCATTATCTAACGGTAAATGTTGGTGCATTTGAGAGAAATCTACAAACGTAAATAGACAAAGTAGTAAAATAAATCTTTCCACTCGTCTGAAAGAAGACGTGGAAGCAAAATAGATCAAAATAATCTAAACTGACCGGTGCATGAAACCCAATGCCTGGAGGGATTTTCAAGATGTGTTTTCAAGACCAAAAAAAAAGTCAAAGTCTCCAAATCGATCAGCTTTAAAATCGACCGATGCGTATTTTGTGATTGGCTTTGATCACGAGACAATGGCGCTCTTTCTTTTTTTCCCCAATCTTGATTTGAATATCAGCACAAAGACTCTCTGTCTCACAAAAGGCCAGAAGCTGAACTTCACTTGAAAGTACACCCTAACCTTTCACTTCCCCAATTTGCATTTATTGTGAGTGCAGAGACAAAAGAAGGGTTATAAAATAACTGAGGGAACCACAACAATCTGCCGGGACACCTTAAAGACAGTAAAGTCAACGTGTCTGGATGCAACATGAAGAAGAACCCCACCCCCCCTTTGCTCTTCTCAGTTCAACTGCTACCGCCATAAAATGGGTCACCCAGTCTTCGCCTCACAATTAATTAATGTGATCTCCAACTTGAACGGTACATGCACCTTTATGCCACTATATATACACACTGTGTGTGTGTGTGTGTGTGTGTGTGTGTGTGTGTGTGTGTGTGTGTGTGTGTGTATATATATATATATATATATATATAGAGAGAGAGAGAATATAAAAAAAGATAATCCTTTATTAGTCCCGCAGTGGGGAAATTGCAGGATTACAGCAGCAGTGCACACAAGAAACACAAAGTAAATAAAAAAATCAAGTAATATAAATAAACAGTAATAAAAACAGAAAAGAAAAATACATAGCAATATTAAATATACAGACGGAATACAAAAAAAGTATATAGAAAGTATTTAAATGTATTTATATTGCACCAGAGGAACGTAATTAAAGTGGTCAACGTGATTAAAGTGTTACAAGTGTTTTGTGGTCTACTTTGAGCTCAGCTTGCTGTGCACCCTGACAGCAGCGGGAAGGAAGGACTTTTGGTATATAGTACATGTCCACACACAGAATGTATGAAAACGCTCCATTCACAGAGAGAAGAGAAGATTTTTCTATACACAAATGTTCATCCTCCCTGTTTTCTCCCAATGTGGTCGTAAAAAAAACACATTGACCCGGGTCCCTGTTTGTGTTTGGGTCCTTTACAGCCAACTCTAAATATGGCAGGAAGCCAGCACCAATTAACACATCTCTGTCAGCAGCGACATAACGAACACGTTCACGAGACACGGAGGAGTCAGCATGCAGCAGCAAACCAAGCAAACGCATATGGAGAAATTAAAGGTTTAAAATGAATAGAAATCAACATAAAACTGTCCTGAAATGTTATGTTTAAATATGCAAACATGTACTTGTTTGCATACATTTCCAGAACACAGATTTGAACATTGCATAAAACTCTTGTTTCATTTTGTTGACATATTAGAGTCAAATGATTTTACAGAGAGAATTATAGATATCTCTTTGTATCACTCCATAAATCAGATAAATCAGATAATACCGTCAACAGTAATACAATCTTGTATGAACCAGATTATGAAGGACATATGAACAAACCCTTATATAGAAACCTTCAGAATAAAGAGAGCAATGAAAGTGTAAAGTTTGGTGGATGTAAGAGATGCTGAAGTGGAGATTTATGGATCAGAGTCTGAGAAAAGAACTAAATTAGAGAAACCAGCCGTTACAGACATTTTGAAGACTCAATTTTGAAGTCAATTAGATTTTTTTTTTAAATGTACCAATAGATATCAACATGAAACTTCACCAGTTCATTACTGACATTAAGACAATTATTTTCTGTATTACAAGTTTTCTGAAATGTTATGTTTAAATTTGCAAATGAGGCATTATCTAGTGGTAACTTTTGGTGAATTTAGGAGAAGTCTTCAGATGCAAATAGACAAAGTAGTAAAATAAATGTTTCCACTGGTCAAAACAACAAAACCAAATCTCCTAATTGATCAGTGCAAGG